>NW_027263578.1:0-93686 GCF_044049455.1 Aspergillus lucknowensis | reverse complement strand
TTTTTTTTGGCATTTAGCACCGCCATATCTCCTTTGTATTTCCCGTAATCTGGACTATACCCATTTTGCAGCCATGCTTTACTTTCTCTTTCGTCCGTCGACCTCCAGCGCTGCCTCCGCCAGCATTCCCGAACTCCTTCTCGGTTGGATCCCGCATAGCTCCTCGCTTGCACTCTCGTTTGCATGAAGGCTTTGGGAATTTTCAGGTTATTTCACAGGTGAACATCCAATCGATATTGCATATTCATCCGTACCTCTTCCCCCCGTCCCTGAACCTTTCGTGTATACGATAGATATCCCCTAATCGTACACTTCTCTAGTCAATCACTTGTCCCAAGCCCCGATGGACATCGCACCACCCTCTGTCGTGTGGGAGGGGCAAATTGCCAAGGGGGCCACAGTAGACCGGGGTTTCAGAATAGCTTTGGGGGGGAGGGATTAGAGAAAAACTTGTAATTTTCCAAGGGCCCCTTCGCTATCTACCTCTCATAAATTTTCGAGACCCGCTTAGCTTTTATTAGATATATATCTCCCCGTTACTTAGCTTATGCTATATTTCAACTTAAAGTCGGGCTGTTAGTACTAAGTGTCTATATAGACTTTATAAACTTGTTACTTAACACTATACTAATGGAATGGGCTTCATCTATATTATTTCTATAACCAGCCCGGTAAGAAAGCCAACGGTCTTACTATTTGAAGCCGTTCAATGCTTTTTGGTGTAACTAACTATATCACTGGAACACGATTCCAATACGGTCCTGGGAACGATTCTTCCTGTTCTTTTCATTGTGAACACCTTGAACGTACTGGAATTCCCACTCTCTCAATTTAGCAGACCAGTTATCTCTTCTGCTTTGTTCGCGGTCCTCCGATAATTTTCTTTCATATGCCTGCAATTGGACTCGATTCGCTGAGAGATGGTTCTCATGCTGCTTGCCCTCGATCCTCAGCTGCATTTGGTGGAATTCCTGCTTGGGTTTTTTGAGCTCGCCCTCGCGTCGCTCATGCTCCCTATCGATTTCCGCTCGGAGCCATTTCTGCTCGTCACGTCGGGTTTTCAGCTTGCCCTCGTACTGCTCTTGGGTGTCCTTCATTCTCTTCTCCCAGCGAGCTTGATCCGCCTTCAGGGAATCTATCTTGTCACACTGTGCTTTAATTTCCTTTTCATAGCGCCCTTGGACTTCGGTATTCTTCCTCGTCATCTCTTCACGCAATGCCTGAAGCTATCGAGCCTGGGCCTACCTTGAGGGACCTAATTTATGTACGGGTAATGTTCGGGGCTCCTTAATCAGGACCATGCCCCTGGTTTGTGGGGAGTCTCAGGTTTGTTTCCAAGGTTTGGCCAAGCTCCAACCTTGAAGTCTTGCCCAGCTTGTGGTGGGCCATGGAGAGGCTCAAACTCCAGCACCGACTTGACCACGAACTGCTCCGAGCCACTCGTGCCCGAGGAGAGTATATCATGAATGTGGTTCTGAGTACTTCGTGTTCCGCAAAATCGCATAGCATTCCAGGGACAGTTGGGTTATTGCTTTTGTCTGGCGACACAAATTTCCGGAGCCGTACCCAGCGCGATACATTAGATCAGGCCGCAACTATCCATCAGGCTTAGAATGAGACATCCTGCGATTGACGAAAGTTACTTGAGGGCTCGACACAGGTTAAGAAACAAACATCTCCTCCAGACTCCAGAGCAACATATGATCTAAAATAAAGCTTCTGACCAGGGTCTGGTCGCAACTAAACCCATTTTGGGGGTTGGCGTGGGCATGGATGGGGCTGACACCTGGTGTCGCACCAATGCTTTATCGGAGCCTCTGGAAGGTTATGCAACTGTTTCAGGGAGTGCGGAGTCCGATCACCAAGCATCAGCAGCAAGTCGATCTTGAACGTTGCTTTTTCTTCCCCCTGCACCTTCCACCCCTCCTCTCCGCAACAGCTTGACAAGGAAGACCGAAAATGCGATTGAATTTCAGCGAACTGCCCTCCCCGTCTCTGAGTCGCCAGAATACATCACTCCTTGGCCACGATCTCCATCACTCCCGCGCAAGCACCCATCCACATCTCTTATCGACCCGCCGCAAGCCTCGACGGTGAGCTGAGCTTCTCTCTCTATCTCTCTTTCTTTTTTCTCCCTTACCTTGCAGAGAAGATGGAAATTGAGATTGACGTGAGTCTAGATGGCCGCTCGTTTTCCGCTTTATTAAGGGCGCTATCCATGGCGCGATCCTAGTACACGTTGTGTTCCATGCGGTCTTTACGGCCTTCGTGGTTTGTCTTGATCGCTATGTGTTTGATACTGTCGGGTTGCCGAATACAATTGTACGATATTTCTTTCCCCGGTAATTCGACCTGTGGCGTATTAAGACAAGACAGATCCCCTCCCTCTCCATCGTCGTCGGCCTAATGCTCGTCTTCCGCAACCAAACCTCCTACAACCGCTTCTGGGACGGCCGCAACGGCATGACAACCGTCACAACCTGCATCCGCAACCTCGTCCGCACAATCCTCACGAACGCCTACAACCCGACAACCCCGCTAACCGCCGCCGAAAAGGCCGACATCGAACGCATAATCCGCATCCTCACGGCGCTCCCCTTTGCGCTGAAAAACCACCTCCGCGCTGAGTGGGGCGCCGCATTGGCGATGCTAGGGAGTGATGTCACTGGCGACGGGACGGCGGTATACAACCCCGTTTATGCGGGGTTGCTTCCTGCGGGTCTTGTGGGTCATGAGGATGAGGGGTTGGGGTTACCCTTTCAGCTTACGTTTTTCGTGGATGGGTTTATAAAGCGCGGTGTAGAGAGGGGGTGGTATCATGCGCCTGGGGCGAGTCAGATGCAGGCGCAGTTGAACGGGTTGGTCGATGCGTTTGGGAAGATGGAGACGATTAAGTTGACGCCTATACCTGTTGCCCATTTGTAGGTTTCTTTCCAGAAATAAATTCGCGAATGCTGCTAATACGGGATGTCAGAATCCACCAGAAGCAAGTCCTCGCGCTGTACGGGTGCGTCCTCCCCTTCGCCATGGTCGATGACATGGGATGGTGGACTATCCCCATCGTCAGTCTTGTGATCTTCACGCTGTACGGTATCGAGGGGATAGGGTCGCAGTTGGAGGACCCGTTCGGTTACGACAGGAATGATATTAATATGGACGCGTTGGTAGGCGATGCGAAGACCGAGATCGACGTTGTGTTGCAGGAATGGCGGAGGGTTGTGGCTGCCGTCGAGGCGCGTGATGGTGGCCGGGAGTGCACTGGTGAAAGTGCAGGTAATGGTGAAAGTGAAGGGAAGGATGGTAGATTCGTGATGCCGGATATGTTTTTGAGGGAGAGGGTTAGGACAGCCGGTACACACTAGGTTAGAATTGGTATAACTCGACGGGTAAGGGGGTGTAGCACAATATTATTGGAGATGCGCTACCCTATGTCCAGACAGGTGCCCATGTATACAGTCAGCACTCGAGCAGTATAACACTCTTGTACTTCTTTCAAGCAAATTGGGGACCCGAGCAGAGAGTATTATAGAGGAGCCTCCAGCGTGAGTACGCTCTCCAGAATTGTATCCGGAGTCGCATACTCCAAAACCTTTGCCACGGCCGTCAAATCACTCCCATACTGCAAGCTGCGATCATCCTCAGGCTTCGCCACGACGATCCGATGGCGGAATACCTTCTTCGCGGCAAGCGCTACGATCGACGGGGTGAGGTAGTCGATTCCGTGGATGACGGCGAGGAGTCTAGGGAGTTAGCTTCGCTTCTATTCGAGAAGGATGGAGTTGAGGAAGAATGTAGCTTACTTGGCTAGTTTCGTGAAGTGGATGTTCGATCGCGCGGATATCCCGCCCGCGACTGCGCGGCTAAGACGGAGGAAGACGACGATATCTTGCTGGTAGCGGATGAGCTCGGCGGTCACTTTTACAGTTTTGCTCGCGTCATGGAGTTTGCCGAGGAGCTTGATGCGTCAGTGTATATAGTTAATTCTGGGGTTGGTGAATGTACATCAAGACCGATGCTTGGATGACGGCTCTCTCCTGCACCAGGTTTATGCACGACAGAAGAGAGGGATCTCTGGCCATCAGAGTGCCAGTCATCGTCCTCTTCTAGGTACGTGTACCCGTCCTCGGAGTCGTGGAAATGGGATATAATCAGATGGTCGGTCTGTAATGAGTTAGTGAAGGCTGTCACTCCGGGCAAAGACGTACGAGATGCGTATTGAGTTTCGGCCGAACCTGGCCTGCGTCGCGCGCGATGACAGGGACAAACAAGAAATGCGCTGGAGCTTCAAGAAGAATGTTGCCAGTGGCTAGCCTCTTAGAGCGCATTAACTAGGTGGATGTTAATGTTAATACGGCCTTCAGTGAACGAGGCTGGCGAAGTACTGACCTCTAGGGCCTCGAGTTGAATACTATTGGATGCATGGTCGAGATTCTTCGCAATGACAACATCGAATATTCGATGTCTGGGAGCAACGTTAGGCTCCTCCATCCGCCAGTTGGGACGACATATTTGTTGGCGGAACTCCTCCAGAGAGGCAGTATCTGAGAGATCCACGGCCGTGTACGAGAGGCCGTATGTGTGTGAGCATATCTAGTCCATTCGTTGGCTTTTATAATATACCCTGGGATTGCGATAGCGTACCAGGGCGAGCTCCGCCGCAACATCGTTAATGCTGCTCTGGACGGTCTCAATGAGACAGTGCTCCTGCCCACCTAGGGAGAGGAGCAGAGCGAGTTCAAGGTCCGACAAGTCATGCACTAGACTGCTTATATCCTCCGTGTCATCCATTATTATATTCTGCGATAACCCTCATGATGGGGCATCAACCGGCCGGATGTTGCAGTTCTCTCAGAAAGCCATGACAGAAGATGACGGGACCCAGACGATATGGGGATGGCCAAATCGGGTTAGCGCGTCCCCAGCCATGCCCACCCGCAGGAGCTTGAGCTCTGAGGAACGTCAACAGGCGACCATCAAGAAACAACTCGTTGTCCGGAGGAGCTTGTCAACTCCTCGCGACCGCATGCGATAGTCATTTTGGTATGGCGCCAACTAACCCTCTAGCTAACTGGGAAAGGCTGGCGACCAGCTTTTACAGAAAAGTGCCGGTTTACTACTCAGTCTTCGACGAGGATGTTGAATTAGAGAACTACATTGTTGCCGGCGCCCCGTATGGAGGGGCTATTGGTATAATCCCGCCTAGGTACATTAATTCATGCGGATATACAGTGCTGACAGAAATAGCTCTATATCGTGATGAAAGCAAGCCCCTCAGATTCCGGGATGCGCAGACATCAAGGTCGAACATTGACATCTACTCTCGGTCAGGAAAGCTGATTAATCGGCTGAATGTGAGCGATTCATGTTCTTAAAGTTGATACAAGACTAACTCAGCTTCTCAGTGGGAGTATGGTGCGATTAGGGGCCTCGGATGGTCCGACCAGGAGGAATTACTCGTTATCACAGATGACGGCACCGTCCGACGCTATTTCGGCTTATACGGCGATTTCACCTCCTTCTCCCTGGGAAATGTAAGACAGATCCGGAGTCGCCCAAACTGATCTGCCCCAGATCTAACTTGCGCAGGGAGCCGAGGAGTATGGCGTGAGAGCATGCAGATTCTGGAATTCCGGCTTTGTGGCCTTGCTTTCTAACAACCAATTGATCGCCGTTTCCAACTATAATGAGCCACGGCCCAGGCTTCTAGCGCAGTGTCCAGAGGGGGAGGTAGCTTCATGGTCGTTAATTCCCCCGGCTTACACGCTATCCCGCTCTGTTGAGGTCTTGTTAGCCGTCGACAAGACGATATACCTCGTCGACCCAACGGAAGCGGAGGATAAGGTTCTTCAAAATGGCCCGTTTAAGCACGCAAGCGTGTCACCTACCGGGCGATTTATCGCTCTCATTACTGCCGAAGGAAAGGTCTGGGTAGTAAGTAGCGATTTCCAAAGCAAGTACAGTGAATATGATCCAGAATCGCGGGTTACCCCTCGAGCCGTGGAATGGTGCGGTGATGACGCAGTGGTGATTGCTTGGGAAGATGAGGTACACCTAATCGGTCCCAATGGTGCTGCTGCGAGGTAAGTCAACTCTCTCATCAAGTCCGCAATTAAATGACCTTCTAACTCGCACAGGTACTACTATGATGGGACCGTTCACGTTTTGCCCGAGTTTGACGGTGTGGGTCTCATCACAAACGATGCATACGAATTCCTCCACAAAGTCTCAGGTAAGATAATGGGCTTCTGGCGACTCATCCTTCAAAGCTGATCTGTGAAGATGTTACTGAGTCCATTTTCCGACTTGGATCTACGTCACCCGCGTCGGTTCTGCTAGATTCCATTAACCTCCTTGATAAGAAGTCCCCTAAGGCGGATGACAATATCCAACGGATCAAGCCAGCCCTACCGGAAGCCGTTGATAGCTGCGTCAAGGCCGCTGGAATGGAGTTCGATGCCTACTGGCAGAAACGACTGCTAAAAGCGGCTTCCTTTGGAAAGTCAGTTCTGGATTTGTACAACAGCGACGAATTCGTGGAGATGACCGAGAAACTACGAGTCTTGCAAGCCGTGAGGGACTTCCAAATAGGCCTCGCACTTTCATATGAGCAGTATATGCGCCTAACCCCAGAAAAGCTGATAGAACGTCTGGTAAACAGACGCGAGTACCTACTTGCAATCCGAATCTCCGAATACCTTCAACTACCCGCTGACAAAATCTACGTCCACTGGGCGAGCCAGAAGGTCAAGGTTTCCACAGTGGATGATGAAGCTGTCTGCAAGTTAATCGTGCAAAGGTTGGATGGAAAGCCGGGCATATCCTTCGAGGTGATTGCCCAGGCCGCCTACGATGAAGGCCGTTCGCACCTAGCAACCCAACTCCTGAACCACGAACCGCGAGCCGGGAAGCAGGTCCCGTTGCTGCTCAATATGGAGGAGGATGAAATTGCGCTGGACAAAGCCATCCAGAGCGGCGACACCGACCTGGTCAACTACGTACTCCTTCAACTGAAAGCCAAGCTCCCTCTTGCGAGCTTTTTCAGGATGATCAACACGCGGCCGATGGCGTCCGCGCTCGTGGAGACGACGGCCCGAGCGGAGGATACCGAGCTCTTGAAGGATCTCTTTTACCAGGACGACCGGCCTCTAGACGGCTCTAACGTACTTCTTTCAGAGGCTTTGAAGGAGACGGATATGCCGCGTAAACAGGAAAAGCTGCAGCTGGCCTCCCGGTTACTTTCCGACTCCAAAGAACCGACGGTCGTGCTGCACCAGAAGCTCCTAAACGAATCATCGCAATTGCTCAAAGTCCAAGAAGCTCTGGACAAAGACTTGACGGAACGATCCGAATTTCTCGGCCTGAGCTTGAATGAGACAATCTACAGACTAGTCAGGTCGGGCTATGGCAAACGCGCACAGAAGATCCAAAGCGAATTTAAGATGCCGGAGAAGACATATTGGTGGCTAAGATTGAGAGCGCTGGTGGCGAAGCGTGACTGGGGGGAGTTGGAAGAGCTTGGCAAACCTAGGAATTCCCCGATAGGATGGGAGGTGAGTACGCCATGAAATACTTTCATATCGAGGTATCAGTTCATACGCTGACATTAGACGTTAAGCCTTTCTATAATGAGATTTTAGGCGCTGGAAACACAAAGCTCGCCTCTATTTTTATCCCGAAATGCACAAATCTGTCTGCGGAGGAAAGGATTGAGATGTGGGTGAAATGCGGAATGATTGTCAAGGCGGGAGAGGAAGCGCTCAAGGCGAAAGCCGTCAACACCCTTGAGGCTCTTCAATCAAAGGCTTCCGGTCCGTCGGCCATCGAGATCGGCCGGATGATCAACCAGCTCCGGCCAAAGAAATAGTCATGCGGTTTCGTAATTCATTTCCCAAATTACCTATCCACGTTCAGGTGATCTCCTCGTCCTCTTCGATTGGCGCATGCTCATCAGCAACGGGAGCTTGCATCACGCCTGCGGGCCGTGATTCGCGTGTACCTTGCGTGGGCGCAGCGGAGGTATCAACCATGGTGTCGTCGTCGTTATCCCCGGCAGCGAGATCTTCGAACTTAGTCGCCTTCCCGTTCAGATCACTCCAGTCGGCCTACATTGCGCACATCAGGTTTGGAACAGAGGTCTGGAGGGAGACTCAGGCCATACCCTTCGAGATTTCACTGTTTTCGCTCGATTGACACTCTTCGCCACCTTGACCTCGTGCTGATCCATAACAGCTTCCGCTCTATCGATACCCTTCTGCTGCCTTAAACGCTGCGCTCTTGATTTTACCTTCGGTTTCGACTGTTTCTTTGATATGCCAGAATTGGCGCGGTCTGTAAGGATTGACTCGCGGTGCAATACCGTTTTCTCAGCGCGGGGGAGGGAGGTCAAGGATTTGTCAATGTCAAGACTCGGTGACGCTGCTCGCCTGGCAGCCCGAGAGTGTTTAGACGGAGCTTGGCGTTGATCAATGTTAGCGTATATATTACCAGTCTTGTAGAATCTGCATAAATGGCAGGAAGAATGCCTTACCTTTTGCTTTCGCCATCTTTGAGGTCGTATATTGTCGAGGCTTCTGAGTTGTTTTTTTGGTCGAATATTTTTGTGGAGACTGCTATCGATAAAGGAATTCCAGGTGGCCTCGCAGACCCAAAGTGCAACTTGGGCGCCTGCCTTGCAGCCGATCTGCAGGTGATTTGAAAGCGCCTCTTCCCTTCACTTATGCAACCGTCCTTCCTCCGTCCTTTGCCGTCGTCCGTACCCCCAACAAACTTGTCTCTATGTCGTGCGTTATATATCATCGTCAGCCATGAACTCTCGCCGAGAGGGGATCGATTTGCTCACTCGAAGTCCCTATCGCCCTGCGAACGCACCCAACAATAATGAAGCGTTTTGGCATGAGCTGCAAAACAACTCAAATATAACTTACGTCCTTGCCGCAGCTATATCTGTCCTTTTTCTTCTAAATCATTTTCGGTCGGTTCCGGCTTCATTTGTCGGAGCCGTGTGGGGTATCGCCGTGTACCTAACGCCGTCGAGAATAGTGGCCGCTCTGGACTCGAAAGAAAGGCAACAAGACGAAGCCGACTCAATGACTTTCCAAGCGAAAAGCGAGGCGATGCAACGGATTCTTGGGCTTGACAACGCTTCATTTTCGTCATTCTTTCCTCGAGCCACATCGCTCTCCGGATTCAGCAATGCCCTCCTAGGAAGCAAAGATACTGTGCCACCGGGATTAGGGAACTGGGATAATTCGTGCTACCAGAACAGCATAATACAGGGATTGGCCTCGCTACACTCGTTTGGGGACTTTTTGGAGCGCAACATCGATCAACTCGGGGCAAAGGTTGCTTTTTCAACCCACGAAGCTCTCAAGGGTATTATTGAACAACTGAACAGTGCAGAGAATCACGGACAACGGCTATGGACTCCGCCAGACTTGAAATCAATGAGCAGTTGGCAGCAACAAGATGCACAAGAATATTTCTCGAAGGTGGTAGACCAAATCGACCATGAAGTGCAGCAAGCTACACGGCGGCGGACACGCAACCTTGGATTGAAAATGGCGGGGCCGCAGGAACATGTTATTGGCGCTGCCACATTGCAGCGAGCGTCGGTGGATGGCGCGGCTGATGCACGGCAATCGGAGAGTCGGCCTTTTCGCAACCCCTTGGAAGGCCTCCTTGCCCAGAGAGTAGGCTGTATGCAGTGTGGGTGGACAGAAGGGTTGTCATTGATTCCATTCAATTGTCTGACCGTGCCTCTTGGGGCGAGTTATGAGTATGATGTTCGTGACTGCCTGGATCATTATATGAACCTCGAGCCGATTGAGGGCGTCGAGTGCGCGAAATGCACCTTGCTCCGCGCGCAAGTCCAACTACGCAGTCTTCTACAGCAAATCGAGGATGATAAAAAGTTGTCGGAGACCGCCGACTCGCCCAAGGTATCAGATGCACTCAAAACGTCGGCCGAGGAACGACTGCGGGCCGTCGAGGAAGCGCTAGAGGAAACTGATTTCTCGGAGAAGACTCTGTCAAAGAAATGTCACATCCCATCAAAGAGTAGGGTTTCTACCACAAAGTCAAGACAAGCGGTTATTGCAAGACCACCTGGCTGCTTTGTCATTCATATCAACCGAAGCGTCTTTGATGAGCACACTGGCATGTTGAGAAAGAACTACGCAGCGGTCCGGTTTCCTAAAGATCTTGACCTCAGCGAATGGTGCTTGGGAGGAAGCTATCGGGAAGCCGTCGATCCAAAAATCGAGAATTGGGGAACCGATCCTCGGGTGTCTATGCTTCCCCCACCAGGCGCACCAAGGGATACTTTCGGACGCCGGTATGAATTGCGTGCTGTAATCACGCACTATGGCCGTCACGAGAACGGGCATTATATATGTTATAGAAAGTACCCAGCCGATGTCTTTCCGGCCCACGTCCCAGAAGCAGTCTTGGAGGCAGATGGCGAGAAAGAGAAGCCAGAGCGCTGGTTCCGACTGAGCGACGAGGATGTTCAGATGGTCAGTGAAGAGAACGTCTTTTCTCAGGGAGGAGCATTTATGCTATTTTACGAAGCAGTGACGCCCGGCGTTAGTACAGGATATGATTCCAATGCGGTGGAGAATCTAGCCTCAAACTCCAGCGCTACATCTCCGGAAGACATGTCTTCCATTACATCGACAGCAACCGACCGCTCAACTACTTCGGACACGTCCCGCGCTACGAGCGTATCGGATGGGGGGTTTGAGCTGGCATCCGAAAAGGCTAGTCTTGACGTTGATTAAGGCAGACCTTGCACTTTTGAGTCAAGTGTACCTGGCATGTACAATGATGATACCCTGAATGGAGCATTATAAGGCGTTTTTGGTGTTGAGCTATGCTATCCTTTGAATGTACCCCTATAGCACCTCTGGATTTTTTGGTCTGTATCAATACTAAGGTCGGGAATACATTAGAAATTCATGCAGTTCATCCTTACATAGCCTTGTATTATAGACACTGTGTGTATCTTCAGGCCTTCCTGCCGCCTGAGGAGCAATGTATCAAAGCAAAGATTGACCGCAAAGACAACTAACGCCGTGCCATTTCAACGCCACCCCATGCCCATGCTCATGCGTAAATCCAAATCAAAAAACACCAGCTCGCAGCATAATCTCTTGAAATTGCTCCAAAGTCACGCCAGCATCGACAGTACCGCCCCCATTCGCCTCTAAAATCATATCTTTAAGCAAAGCGTCTCCGATACTGTCCTCCTTCAGCTCTCGCGCAATCCGCCTCAAATCGCCGAGTGTAATCGGGCCCTCCGTACCCCGTGTAAAGAGCTGAAATGCAGCATCAACCTCCGCGGACATCGCTTCATCAGATCGCGATCGGAGTTTCGCCGCGGCGACGGCTAGGAACGGAGCGTAGGGAACGTAGCCGGTGGCTGTTGGGTCTATAGCCGAGAGAATGGATTCAAGCTCTTTGGAATCTGCAGGAGGGAGACCCAGCGCTCTATATCCATCCATTCGTTAATTTCATATAAACCACTGCCGTGTTTAGGACTCGGAAGAGGGGGGCATCTCATACATGAGAGCCTTCCGGACATCCTCCCTCTCAATAACGCCCTCCTTTTCATTCGGAAACTCCTCGTTGGGCTCCGAGAAGAGGTGGAAGACCTCCTTTATTTCGCTCTCTTCTTCGCCTGTGATGTCGTTCTCTTTGGCGAGTTTGGATTGTCGTGCTTTCTTCGGTGCGGAGGAGGATGCGCTGGGCGCGGAGCGCTTTTTGGGTGGCTGGGCGGGAATCATGTGTCAGTTTCTGATTCAGATATGAGGATGCGATGCGCTCGGAGGAGTTGGTTTGTGCTTACCATGGCCGTCAGTCTTCAGTCGGGGAGCTGGCGTGGTTTGCGATTGACGTCAAAGAAAGTGGTGAAAGAGTAAGGCGGGGTGCCGCCCATTGGGCAGGACAGAGGAGCTATTGTGAGCTTCTCAAAGCCATCAAGCTGTAAACATCTGAGTGAAGAAAACCGCATGTATCTTGGTGCTTGTGGCCCATCGCATCTCGTCGAAGATGGCCGAAGCTCTTGCGGACCCGCGTGATTGCTGACGTAACATCGTTCGTGCCTGCCCTGAGCTTTCGCCATTGAATCCTCATGCACAGCTTAAAAGGCGATTGAATTCTTCCGGACCTGGTCTACTACCAGTTCTACTGCTTGATCTTTAAATAAATATAGCTCATCAATGCTCTGTATTGCGTTGATCCGGTCATTCCGTCGTATTTGTGAGGCTCTCCGGATCCAAAATGGATGTAGAGCTATACGTCTATGACCTGTCCCAGGTGGTTCTCAGCCGTACCCTCAGATATGCTCTTGCTAATTTACATACAGGGACTGGCTCGGATGGTATGTGTACTGCTTTTCCAAGGCGGCGTGTCTAACTTCGGTAGTACTCGCTGGCCTTGACGGGCACGCAGATGGACGCCATCTATCACACATCCCTTGTCTTCAATAATATCGAATACTACTTTGGGCACGGCATCCAGACAGCCCGCCCCGGCAGCACCCATCACGGGCAACCTATAGAGAGGATCCATATGGGGAAGTCTGAACTCCCTTTTGAAGTCATTGAGGAGTACTTGCAGTCACTGAGCTCGATTTATACACCCGAGGTATGAAGCTCTACTTCGGTGAAAGAAATATGCTAATGAACAGTCCTACGATCTCTTTTTGCACAACTGCAACAACTTCACTCAAGACCTGGCCATGTTCCTGCTTGGGAAGAGCATTCCTGGGCATATCCGGAATCTACCCCAAACCTTTCTCAGCACGCCTCTTGGCCAGATGCTGAAACCTCAGATTGAGGGCGCCCTGCGTGGTGTAACACAAGCCCGAGGGCCTGGCCTGCCTGGACCGCCTGTTGTCCAGCCTCCTCAGAACAAGGTACATATTGTGACTAACCTGGGCGAGCTTGATGCACGTTTGTCCTCAGCATCAAAGTCGTGCGCCGTCATCTTCTTCACCTCGGCTACCTGCCCGCCGTGTAAGATGGTGTATCCGTTGTACGACGAGCTCGCGGAAGAGGCCGGCCCTAAGGCGGTCCTTATCAAAGTCGACATCAGTATCGCGCACGACGTTGGGATGCGATACAGCGTGCGCGCAACGCCGACATTCATGACATTCCTACGAGGCGAGAAGCTCGATCAATGGAGCGGTGCGGACCCCGGCAAGCTACGAGGAAATGTCCGTCTACTCCTCGAGATGGCGCATCCTACACACCGACACCGCCAGCTTCACCTCCCGAGCTTCCAACGCACACTCACCAGCTACGTGATGTACAAGAAGACGCCGCCGCTAGAGAAACTCGCACAGAAACTACAGCCGCACGACAAGGAGCCCATCCTCCTCTCTATACTCGACTTCATCAAGCGTCGTGCCGATTCTAAATCCGCCGCCGACCATCCCTTACCCAAGGAACTCCCCTCTTTCGCAACCTACCTGCAACAAACCTACCACTCCATCTCGACCGAGAACCGGTTCGCGCTCGTCGACCTCGCCCGCCTCCTCTTCATCGACCCTCGAGTTGCCGGGTACTTCGCCGAAGACACCACCCACAAAACCGTCCTGACTCTCCTAAATGCAGAAGCCGAGTCAGAAGCAAGCAACCTACCATACAACCTGCGCATCGTCACGCTCCAACTCGCCTGCAACCTCTTCAACACCCCGCTATACACAGAGCACCTCTCCTCAACATCATCTACCGCAAACCGGCTCCGCACAGCTCTCCTAAACCTCCTCCCCTCAGCCCTCCTAGACACACACAGCAACCTCCGCGTCGTCGCCGCTTCGCTTGCATACAACCTCTCCGCACTAAACCACAACGCCCGCTTCTCGGGATCCCCCGAGCCCCTCACGGAGGAAGAACAAGTCGAGCTAACCGCCTCGGTGGCCGAAGCAATCACCCAGGAATCAGGGAGCGCCGAAGCCCTGCACGGCCTCCTCTTTGCCCTAGGGTTGCTTGTTTACGAGGCGCCCGTGGACGGGGCGGTGCTGGATTTGTGTCGGGCGCTAGGTGTCAAAGAGGTTGTTGAGGGGAAGGTGAAAGATGGTGGTGGTGTGGATGGTGCAGAGAAGGGTTCGGGGGCTTTGTTTCGGGAGGTTGGGGCGTTGCTAGCGAGGGGATTGTAACCTACCACCTTTCTTCCCCTTTGAGCGTTTGGCCCCTTAGAACTTGACTCGATCGTCTTGTTTCTTTCACCTTTCGAGTCTTTCTTTCTCGACGGGTAGCTCGCAAAGAAAGGGAGGGAGAGGGAGAGGGAGAGGCACTTTTGATCTCGAGTCGACGAAGGATCAGGACTCGGCTTCCTCATTCATGGTGAAGATAACGGAGTGCTTGAGGAGTGATGTGATGATATGGCGTGATGATGCTCTTTGTTGACGATCAAAGGTGACAGCGATTTTGCTTTTTCGGGTCTCAGAGGAACTGGTCTGGCTGGCCCTGTCCCGGAAAGACGGCGATTGATTCCGCAACTCCGTCTTGGACCAAGCCTCCTCACTCGCTGCACTCCTCGGAGTACTCGGAGTACTCGCACAGTGGGAGTGACAGAAGACAAGACGAAACAAAGGAGCGCTCCGCGTCACATTCCTTCATTTCGGATATGACTACGACAATTCTTGTTCAGACACGGATGGAAAGAGAGATCGATAGAAATAGAATCAAAGTAATTATGATATTATTCATATCTCGTATTCAGCGCTCACCGATGGTGTTGCGTGTGCAAGGGTATCTACCTAAAATGCTATGCTAAGATAAGAAGAGTGAATAAATAAAAATAATAAGAGAAAAAACAGGATACGTCGTATCCGGGTATGACGCTGGGCTATGCGAATGCAACCATGCTAATGGTGAGAAGACAACAAGTCAAAGGGAGCTGAGCTGCTGTGGCACGCTCGGGCATGAGAATTAGAATCGGAAGGACAAGATGGGGTATCGAACAGGTCGGACAGGACAAGGCAGGACCATGGATGAGATGGGCGCTAGAAAACAGGACGCTGAAAAAGTGAAGCAAAGGAACTCCCGAAATGGAATGGAAATGTCAAGAGACATGGACAAAAGTTGAGTGTGAGTCATACGCCGGGTTTGACAACACAGACGAAGAGAAGATGATTGACGATGATGATGGTGATTATGAGAGATGACCGGGCGAGATCGATCGCATCAGATCAGGTATGAAGAAGATCAAGAAAACGAGAAGATCTGGCGGTCAAGCTGGCGGCGATGATAGGCCCAGCAGAGCGAGCGACGAGCTGTCACCTGAGGCGGAGTTTGGGGTTTTGGGCAGTGTGGATGTTGGTTGGGGGAATTTCTGCAGACGCCGCCTGCGACGCTGAAATTATGTAAGCCTCGTGTTGCGTCGGGCACCAAATCACAGCTGCGCGTGGGGCTTCCGCTTTGGGGAATCCCGCGCTGAGCAAATCACTGCGCGACGCAACGCGCACGTGTGCTTCGCCTCGCGCAGGGCAGGCAGGTGTCAGCGGGTTTCTTCAGGCAGCAGATTCGGTGAGCTGTGCCTCGTGTGATGCGGATCATGGGTGAGACGAAGATGGTGATCGTGATAGTGATAGTGATCGTGGGGGGGATTCCGGACAGCCCAATACTGCGCGACCCGCGCGGGGCGATCCGATCACATCGTGGAGAATTGTGTACAGTGTACACGCTGACGGGAGGAAACCCGAGAGAAAACGCCACTGCCTGTCTACGCGCGGTAAACGACGCTTTTCGAGTGGGAGGTGGTGCGACGCTTCTTCTCTGCCACTACGGGCTTTCGCTTCTTCGTGCGCTTGTTGCTTTCTTTCTCCGTGGCTGCGAGCTGAGCAACACGGACTGCTTGCTGGGCTTTGGCGTGGGCTTGCACTTGGGCGAGGAAACGCGCTCGCTGGGCTTCCTCTTCAGCTGCGGCTCGCAGGAGCTGGATCTGCTGCTCGGTGGTGAGGCTGCCTGAGTCCATACGCGGGTCGTACGCTGCCGACTCCTCGTCAATAGGCTCTGGGGTGATGGGGCCGTCAGGGAAGAGGTCCTCATCAGAGAGGTAGGCGCTAGCTGATGATCCCTCAGAGTCTGCGCTGATGAGAGATGGCCGGTTGGGCCATGAGGGGAATGCACAGGCGTTGTTCATGGAGTTGGATGAAAATGAGCATTTCCGGGGGTTAATGTCGAGGAGGTCGTCATTAGGTGATGGCGGCGGAGGTGGTGGTGGCATGCTCGCCACCGGTGAGTATGTGCCACAGCTGAAATCGTAGTATGCATGGTGGTTGCTGGAGCTGGCCTCACTGAGCGAGGACCGTATGCTTGACTGGTCCCTTGACCAGGGCTGGAATGGGTAAACCATTCTGATGGAGATGGTGGAAGTGGTGGGAAGTTGTAAGAGTGGATGCAGGCGTAGAGGTGGTTGTAGCGGTTGTAGAAGATGTTGATCGGGAAGGTCGCGCCTCTGGTATATAAACGCTTGTGTGATGAAGGAAATCCAGAATCAAGGGAACAAAGTGGCGGAGAGCGTGTTCAATGGATATATAAGGATTCCGCAGGTGAAAAGGAAAGGGCCAGATCCGATCGGGGGTTCTGGACTCCCTTGCATCTCCCAGCCAGATAAGGCGCCGCGGGGGGGGAGAGTATTTTTCTTTTTCCTTTTTTCTTTTTGGTTGATTTTATTTTATTTTGATTTTTTGATTTTCCGAAAAATCAGAAAATAAAATAAAATCAGGCCCCACCGAACGGGAAAAAAGACCCCCAAATCCCCAAGCTGGCGAATAAGGCGTCCACTCGCAACTGTGTCGTCCTGCGAGTCAAACGCGGCGATCAGCGGAAGGCGTCCCGGCTACTGTGCGATGCATGCGCTCCTGATGAATTATTTAAAAATTGGTGTTTGCCCGTCCAGGTCCTCGGGGTCAGAGCGAAAGTGATCTGTCCAGCGATAGTGAGCACCCGATCGATTGATCGTTTGATAGATCGATACCCAACAAGACAAAGGTACGGGAAGAGGAGAAGAGTCAAAGATGAAAGACTCGAAAAGCAAGTGACCGTCCCGAGGTGCGGATCAACCTTTTTTGAAAGAGCAGCTCTTTCATTCTGCTCCTTTGTGCCGAATTTCTCATTATTTTTCTGTATCGGTCCGCGGGCCGGGGAAGATCGGATGGAATTTGGGGTCGTGGGGACGCAGAAAGAAAATCAAAAAATAAAAAAATAAAAAAAAAAATCTTTTTTTATCCGCTTTAAGCTGAATAACCCGGAAGAATTCGTTTTCCCCAGATACCCTGAAATAATAGCCGTCTTTCTCCGGAGTACGGAGGACGGAGCTGACATGAGAGAGGCCGAGGACTTGTCTCAGCAACAACAAGAATTCCTTTCTCATTTCCGAGGACACTTTCACTGTGAACACTGTGGCCTGAGTCCGCTTGTTTTGTCCCCATCTGACGCTCGGCCAAACTGCTTCATGTTGGTAGGACTCATCATGCACTTCTCACCGCTCCTCGGAGAGCCCAACTTGGAGCAGATGGTCACGTCCGTACCGCGGCAAATAATTTGGGAGGATGGCTGCATGTATTTACCTTCCGACAGCTCGACCCTGGCTGGAATTCCAAGCACAACTGTGAGAAGGGTTCAGGCCCTGTACAACACATCCCCAGCACCTCTGGCGGTCAGCAAACACCAACAAACAGTCAAGGCCGCGAGTTTGAGTGAGGTCGGTGGATTCGTTGTCTGACACGGAGACACTGGGCAGTGCGTCTTGAACGGGATGATCCGTACTTTATCACGAAAAGCAAATATCCGATCATCTTGTGGGATTTCTTCAAAGATGAGTTTCAGCGTTCGCGTCACGGGAGGCTCCGTTCAGCGCGGCATCCGCGGGGCAACGGGGGAATCTCCGGCATATTTCGCGGATGATTCTTGAAGAAATACTCAGAATGTGCTTCAGATTCAGGAATCATCATTCCAGCTTCATCGCTTTCATTGTTTGCAACGACCCTTGGTGACTGGGGACAGTCCCCGCATGAACCACGGGTCGAGCAACGGCTCTTCACTCCCGCAGGACCGCTGGTCCTCTCGCCCAGAAGACAAAGAACAGGCTTTCGGCTTCGAGTCCTTCTAGCTTGCGACCGGTCGTCGCACCACCAAGCCTCGTAATGAACCGTCCCCAGCCGTTCACCCGACACGGAAAGGAGGCGCGGAGGATCCCTCGTGAATTCGCCTTTTCCAGCAAGAACAAACACGGCGAATGCTAACGGCTTTTCGCCGGAAATCTCCCCGGACTCCAATCGTCATTTTCCGTCCCCGCCCGTTGCGTGCGCAGCGTCGCGAAATCGCGGTGATTCCCTTCTTGGGCCCTTCAGGATTCGAGGGTCTGCCTGGATTTTCTCACAGCTGGGGACTGATGCGGGAAAAATCCGGCTCCCATTTTCGGTACTCGGCGAAGTTCGTCGCGAGACCCGGCTGGGTGGAAAGCGTGTCTTCGAGAAGCCCCTTGAGCCGAGGTATCTCAGCAGGTCGAGAACTAAGGGACCAGAATTCGGTCGCCCGGGTCCCAACTCAGAAAGGAGGGAGTCCTCAATTCAGGTGAGGAAAAAGCTCCCGAAACCTCGGATATGA
Organism: Aspergillus lucknowensis; assembly: GCF_044049455.1. Taxonomy (NCBI): domain Eukaryota; kingdom Fungi; phylum Ascomycota; class Eurotiomycetes; order Eurotiales; family Aspergillaceae; genus Aspergillus; species Aspergillus lucknowensis. Next base: position 75,069 of record NW_027263578.1, on the reverse strand, counting down.
GCTGTCATGAGCTGCCATGAACGTGCGACTGTTCCGGTGCCTGGATTTCGGTTGTACTTTCGTGAACCCCTGCTTCCGCAGCTGCATGTGCGGCTCCTCTCTCGATCCAATGCAACAGACCCAAGCTGTTCCGAGTGACCGGCACGCGTCAATCCACTCGATTTTCTGAGATGGCAAAGAGAAAGGAGACAGGTACCAATCGTATTTATTTTCAGAGCCACCCGCGGCAAGCACTCTGCACATCTTCAGAGTCGCTCAAGATTGTATTTACCCAATATGGAATAAGAATGAAGCTTCTCATCTGAAGAATGGTCAACTGACACCCAATAGTCTTGTAAATCTCCATCACAAACATCCCAATTCTAAAGTCCAATGCCCCCAAAGGGCTTCGGCGCCATTCGCGGAACTGCTGTTTCCCTCCCGTCGCTTTGTTTTTGCCCGTTCAAGCCCGTCGATCGAACCACCGCCTCGGATTCCCCCACCACATCCCCCCCTTTTTGGGGCGATTATCAAGCGATTGCGAGACGAAGCGTCTTCGCCCAAGGCGGCAGGGCACACGCCGTTATAATTGGAGATTGGACTGAAGAAAGGAGCAAATAGTCCAAGAGGATCGGACCGCTCACCCAGCCCCATTCTCCGTCCGTTGAGGGACAATCCGCGGCCAGCGAAGAAAAGGCACCACAGCCCTGGCGGGGACCTTTGTCCCCATTGGAGAGATCCATAATCCGCGATCCGTGATTGGATTGGTCAACTTGTCTCGTCCAATTGCATTCCCAGTCTTCCCCACGACCCGACGGGTTGGGCCGCGGAAGTAGCGGGATGATGGAGAAATTGCCCAACCAGCGGCCCAGGAGCTAAGCTTTGGTGGGGAGCGGTGGGGGCCGGCCCCTTTTTCCATGACAAGGGCGGTTTCCAGCCTGTTGGTAACTCGAACTTCCGCTGCAAAGAGGATCCGATCGTCCTGAGAGGGTCAAGCCTTTTTTTGAGTGACAGGAACCCAAGTTCAAGTTCCAGGCATCATTGTTCAGTCGGACGAATCATTTTGCCAGACCCGTATCAACGGATGAAAGACATGTCGAGTCTCATATCGTTCTCCAAACACCAGGAGTTGGACCTCCAAGCGAACGTGATTGACAACAGCCCCTTTCTCCAGAGAGACGGAAGCCTTCCGTGCCAAAATGCGCAACTCATGTCCTCCCAGCTCATGCCGCTGAGTGCGGTGTCTTGGTACTTTATCATCGTTCTGGAACTTCAAGTCTCCCACATCCAAATGCCAAAGAATTCAGCTCCCGAGCCCTGATAGAAACCCCCTGAGGACAGATGAACCTGCCTTTTCCCTGGTAAACAAATATATCGGATGATGACCAACCGAACGGAAAATTGCCAGTGGTCGAGAGCAGCCAGGGGACATATTTTTTGCCAAGAAAGATAAGATCGAGAGGCTGGCGCGGCCTGTCTGTGGGAGATATGATCAAGGACTCGAAAATCTCGACATCCCAAAATTCGGAAAACAGGACGGATGAGCAAACCTTTGAAGTGACCCCAAATCGAGGAAAAACTCAGCAACCCATTCCCCCGAAATCAGATTGGCGTATCATGCGCCGAGCCCGCCAGAAGACGAGCGGTCAAATTCACCAGCCAACTCATCCCAAAGAAAATCAATTGTCAACCTTTCAACTCCAACAACTGGTTCTTCTCACCGCAACACGTCTCGCGGCTGTGCCTTCCTCGACAACTCGGTGTGAAATGAGTCGTTGAATCTTGATCCGCCGATCCGGTTAAATGGCGGCACCCCCATGTATTTACCCGCGCGGTCAGGGAACGGAGTAAAGAACTTTGGAGGCAAGTGGCGGTCGGTGGTGGTCGGGATGGGCCGAATGCCGGACCCCGGTAGCAGTTTCACAAAAACGTGCGAGTTTTCATCAAACATCCCATCCGTTGGAAGCAGCAGCAGCAACCCTTGTCCTCTTGCTGGAGTTCAAGTTCCGGCCGGACAGCACCAGGATTAGGGTGCATGCAGTTCTGCATGCGGGGACATGGATTGAACTCCAACGGTTGATTCACCGCTTGTCCTCCAGGGGATTCTGGCTCGTCTGCCTCATCCCAGGATCCGTGTCGCGACCTGTTTCATGCCGACGCTCGACAGGATGTCTGAAGAATGAATGTCCATGAGCCCTGAGTCATTGCCTCAAGTTGACGTGGTCATGGCGGGCAAAGGTCCTGAGCCACTCGTTCAAGAGCTTGTGAATGCCCCTCAGTGGCGGAAGAACTTTCCACTGTCTCTTCGAGTCGAGACCATCCCGATCTTCCGCATGAATCAACTTCGAAGACAAGGGTTCCCTTCTCGAATTTTTAGACTCCCGCCGATGGCCTTCTGTCTGGTCAGAAGCAGGGGCTAATCAATTTTTGTAGTCCCGGCCATGTGCAGAATTATCGGACGAGACATCGAACTGACAACCTGGCGGCCGGCGGACATGACAGGTTACCTCCATCAGCCCAAAGCGCGATGAGGATGGAGGGTCGCCCTGTCCGCCTGACTTCTGGATAATACAATGCCAACGACCGCACAGCGCGATCAGGCGGGCCGGGGTTGGGCCAGGCCGCAAGCTTGCCCGGCCCCAAGCGGTGATGTTCTGGTTTGATTGGAGATCAACAAAAACGTTGCCGAGCCAGTGATCTTTTCCATCAACAGGGGCGCTGTGACACAATATTCGCGGAATCCAATTATATTTCTAAACAAGGCTATCGCTTTCTGGTCCAGCTGCTTTCCTTGAGCAAGGTTCTTCCCACCGCAACATTCATTTCGTAGTTGCCTGAAACAGTGTGTGAGTGAGGATACGAGATAGATCGCGCCCCGTCTCGTCTGGCCGGATCCCGCCGTCAAGAATAGAAACAAATCTCCATCCGCCTCAAGCCGTCAAGTTGCATCTCGAATTGGTGGGCTTGTTAGTGCCGTGGGAGAAACAACCCTCGCCTCACGCACCTGATCGATCGCGCGCTGCTGTGTGGAAGGCTTCTCGAACGACACCCCGGTCGCGATAAGGGCGGCGGGGCCGGCGCCAACCAACTAATTTTCATCTTTAATCAACGCGATTCAGGTTGGGCCGTTGGTCTGTCAACGTTACATGGAGCGAGGACAATCTCGTCCGCGCTGACGTGCTCTGACAGCCAAACGAAGATGAAAACGTGCGTGGGAGATGACCTGAACTCCGGGAAGGCGAGGTGGGGGTTGCCGAAGTGAGGTGACAGTGGAGGGGTAAATTCAGGAAGCGCGACTGCCTCTCCTGCCTTCGATAATGCCAGCAGACGGCCTCCGGTGAGAGATCACCTCGGTGAAGGCAATGGTGTTCAGACACCTTGACAACGTGGGTGGCTTCTTTGATGAAATTATCACAATAATATGAAGTTTTCGGAAGAAAGATCTTGTGCTTGCGAAAGCCACCATGCGTCGTAGTGGAGTCATCACGACATCTTCTTGGTTTCTGTATCTGATCGCTGATAACCTGATGAAGGTCTGGGCCTTGCAACGTTCACCTTGGAATCGGACATAAATTGCCTGATTCGGAAATAGTAAGCATCAACCTTGGAACCTTCGCTCGACTAAGCATCCGACTTCGTCGTCGGCGACACCCGAGACGACCCCCCTCCGAGGCTGATTCTGTCGTGACGGGGGACTCTCGTTGGTCTGATATGGTGCAAGGATTGAGGCTCTTGCTTACTCGATCAGACCGAGTATGGCTTTGGTTACTGGTCGGGGAATAATATCAGCACACCATCAAAATATATATCGGCCATGCTGACTGCAGAATATAATATATTTCTCCACGTCCTGTCGAAGCGCATACGGCCGGATTCATATCCTAGAGTACGATTACTTCTGTCATCACTATTCAGATGTTATTCCGGATGTCTGTGCCGGTGGATATTCGGAGTCGGAAGGCTGGATGGCATGAGCCTTCACATGGAAGCTGAACATGGTCGCGACGGCCTGAGCGACATGAAGCACAAAAGGAGAAAATGCCGAGGCCACAGCGTTGCACAGAAAATAATGCATCTGCTGAATAAAATTAATGCCGCCGAATTCCTCCGACTTATCAACTCATCAAGAGTCACACTCATGTGCACTCCGAGGGACAACCGGCAATTGTCCATCAGTCCGAAAGAGCGGCAAAAGGCCACAGGCTTTCGATTCGCCGGTGGCGCCCAGGCCACGACGCGTACTTTGGACACGGCCGCGGTCGGGACTTCGGACTGGAGGGGAAATACCTCCAGATTGGGTCTAGATTCCACCATTTTGGTTCAAAGAGATCCTGGGGAGCTCGCGGAATTCCGAGCACGGAGTCTGCCCAAGTCCAATGTGTGTTTCTTGTCAATATTGTGAAAGGATTTACTCTTTCAGCCGACACGGCTCTTCGTCTCAGCTCTCGCCGTGAAAATGCTTGAAATGGAAATGGACATGTGGGGGATGAGGAGACGGCCGACGGAGGAACTTGCGCCGCATTTACCCTGTCTCGGCTCCTGAGCATCGCCCAAACAGGAAATTCCAATTCCCTCCGGCGGAAGAAATAACACCGGGGAAGTTGCGCTGAGCTGTTTGCGCCTCATACCTCACGCCACAGAACTCGCAAACCTTGGAACCTAAAGAGTTGTTGAACCGACCCAGGAAACCATTGCGGAGGGGCCTGCGGGGAGATGATTCCGCGGTGAGGAGTCACATCCTCCTTGATCCGTGCGGAGAGGTCTCCGTTTGAATTCGTCTAGATTCCAAAAGGGTGATGGACTCGTCATCTTGGGATGAGCTTGCTTGTGCTGGAGGACAGTGCCACTGTCACAAGAAAGGGTCGCCGTCGCGCCCGATAGGTGCAATGCTCGGGAGACAGAATGAGCCTTCCATCCATCCACCTTGCGAACCGGTGTAACCCGACAAGCCTCAAGAACCAGCTTCGACGACGCGAACTCATCCGTTTTCCTGCCTGGGGAACCCGAAACTCTCAGTGGAAAATATTCAATCCTGACGCTCTGCGATCAAAGTACGAAGGATGGAGAAATCCATGATTGGCATGCATGATCCATCCCCTACTGATGCATGGGATCGGGGCTGGGGTCAAAGCTCCCCCAGGTTTCCAGCTCCAGCTCCACCTCAGCTCTCTGCTTGAGCTCCGTCCGCTTCGCATGAAGGTTCCAAGGCCGTGTCTGCAAGCTGCAGCGTTTCCAAGATTCGGATCTGGATTCCAGGGAGCCGTTCGATCCCTTCCCAGCTGCTCGGGGCTGGAGTTTTGATGAGCTCTGATCCGGTGGGTCTGATTTGGTCGGTTGTCTTGAGTATCAGGTTACTCGAGTATGATTCCTCCTACTCCGTGTGGATAGTCTATTTGGGCACCGAATGTTCGTGAGACGATACTGCTCTACAATACCCCGTCCATCAGTGGTCGAGGCGTGGTGGATGACTTCCTCCCAGCGTCATCACGCACAATCGAATCATACGCATGCTTCACCGCCGTGGGAGGACAAGCCACGAAGCATGTACTTTGTCCCTTCCCGCGCACAGTCCTCAGGTATGTGATACTGAAGAAGTGGCGGTGGCGGGTGTCCCGGGGTATGGAGATGCATTATGCAGCCGGAATCTAGGGTCGTGGAAAGGGGGTCCGATCGATCGATGGGAATCGTAGCTGATGGCGTCATCTGGAATGCTGAGGAGAGGGGATCTGGTATGTGCTTCAGCATTCATGCATGGTACTTTGTCGCCCTGGAGAGCAATGACGGGTTTCCTGGATTGGGAAGAGACTGCGGACCCGTCCGGAGCGAGAGAACATACCCACGGGCCGACGGGGTGCAAGGCAAACCTGAAGCAATCGGGGATTTCTGACCTTGGTTGTGATGCGTGTGCATAAGAAACGTACAGGGGGAGTCGGCGCGCGCGGTGCAAAGAGTGAGGGTAGGTTAATGTATGAGGAGGAGCAGAGACTCATCCAATCTGGGTTTTATACCAACCTAGGTTCGAATTCTGCAAAATGATGAATTCTCTGACTGCTGGTACGGATCAAGTTTCCCTTCTGCGGACCTATCTGACCCCTATCTGTGTTTCCAAGCTTCTTTCTTGCCTAGGCCAAAAGTCCAGACACATGTTCTGTCATGTGTGCAAACCCAACGGCTCCTCAGGGCTTCACTGGATGGTGGCCCAACCCGGATGATAGGTGTATCGTCGATTGTTAACGAGTTTTTGAATTCTTGACAACAATTCTATCGAGGCAAAGTGGCTGAGTGGTTGTGGCGCCGGTTTGCGTGTCCTCTCTGTGCCTTGATAATCACCTAGCGTCTAGTTGACCTCAGGAGGGCTCCCTATGGAAAACCACCGGTGGCATATCGCGCGCGAATCTCGTCCTTGTTATTTCCTTTGCTACCACCCTTGGGTGCTCGATCCGTGGGCTGTGACACTGGCTTCACCAGACTCATGGACTCAACTTCGTGCGTTCTTCTATCGATTACTCTCGCCTGAGGGCTGAACCGGGCCTTCGTCCCGGGATCCTTTTGTGAGAAGCTTATTGAGTTCTGGGGGAATTCTTTTTTCGTTGTTCCTCATAACGCTCCCGTTCGCTGGCCATCTCCAACTCGGAAGCGGCCCTGGCCTAGCTTGGTGACTGAAGCATCTGCCCTCGTGTGCCTTTAATTTACTTGATATGCGAAGGACGCAGGAAGGGCTTGTTAACGTGTGTGAGAGAGATGAGCCGGTTGCTCCAGGCTCTTGACATTGCCAGCGATGAATCCTATTTTGAGCCAAGGCAGTGTGGGTAGGGGTGCAGAATATCGTCGCACCTATTCTGAGTGTTTCTGATATGTTGTAAGATGCGGAACCCAGCTTCTCCAAGTTGGACTGGCCAATGTATAGGTGCCAATTTTCTGGGTCTCTGTCGCCCATCACTGTAGTCCGAGTTTATTCATCCACTGTTGGGTATGATATTGTTCCACTGGGCAATTGCTTCGCTCGAATCTGGTCGAGCGTTTCAGGAGAAAGTTAGATCTTTATATCATCAAACTCCTCAGGGAGAATATTTGCTCCAACTTGCGGGTTGCTGTTCCTTCCAATCCATGGTGTCTGGGTTGAAAATCATTGACTTGATCATAGCAGTCATCGGAGTTGAAGAGGCATCGGACGAGGCGAGCTGCTTGATGGTTTGCTGCGTCTCTGGACAAGAACCACTGGCGTAAGAGACAAAGTGGCTGGTATCATTAGCGAAAGCATGTATTAGACAAGGGGAAGAGAGAGCGAGGGGAAGTCACGGACTGACAGCACTACCTTGCGGGCGGCCTTGTGCTCCCCCCGGCCATCCTGTTGATGAACCCGTACTTGGGGGGCGGCTCAAATACGGCCCGTTTGGTTCTGTTGCATTGCATCTGGCACGTAGGTGCCCGTAACATTCCGTCCGGACCTGATCTGGGTCTCCCCAGAAAGTCCATAGGAACGAACAACATGACTGTGATTCTCGGCTGTGATAAGCGCTTCTATTTTCTGCCGTCCTGGCTGTGGGATAACGATTCGCAGTAGTACTCAGGCTGGAAGGAGAAGGAAGCAAAACCATTCTAAAGGAGAGAAGAGAGAAGAGTAGAAACACATTTCTGGACTGAGAAATGTTCCTTGGGTGGATGAAAAGACATCAGGTGGCGCTCTTCTGCTCGTTCACTATGCTGCCTTCTACCACTGCCATTGCCTATTGGAGGAAGTCAGCCAAATGTTCGAACTAAAAGCTCTTTATAAATGTGGATGCTGTCCTGGCCACTGCTGTTGAGGTACTGCGGCCGGGCGATATACCGTAGATAATCGTCAATCTTAGATTTATATATAGGAAATGCGAGATGGATTTGATTCTTAGACTAGGAGTAAATAAGGTAAGGTCTGTGAGGTCTCCCGGTGCCGGGAACCTGACGAGGAGCAGGATATGTAATATTGGGCTTGGGTAAACGACAATTGGACCCTACGAGCGTGTGGTACCTGCGCTGTTTACTTCGATGTGGACTCCCTGAGTAGCTATTCTGGAGTAAAGGGTATATGAATATTCTTGCCCTTACCTCTATCTTGCTCTTAGTGCCACTGCCAGCTTCATCCTCACGCGCTGACTTGTTCTGCTGAACAGCTGGCGGGGAATAGTTGCATATGAATTGACGGGACAAGTTGCAGAATCCCAAGCATACTTGGAGTTCATGGAAGCTCTTGGGTTCTTCCCATGTTTCGATGGCTTGGACGCGGGTTTTGTCCGTCGATATCCATCCTTGGAGATAATGTAGACCAAGAATTCAACTTCAGATTGGTACAAGGAACACTTTGGCATAAAGCTGGGCGTCCCGGAGGCGTTCCAATACCTGTCTGATATGTGAGGTGTGGGATTGTCGGTCGGATGAGAAGATAAGTATATCATCAAGAGTTCCACGCCTGTATGGAAAACGGCATGCCGAACGAGTACAACGTTCAGTATACTCACGGGCGTCTCGCAGTAATCCGGCATCATATAGGCCGCTCAAATCTGTACTTCCGAGCTGCCACTCGCTGAAGGGGTAGTCGCGCCAGTTCCAATACTACGCGACGGCACAGGTCCACGAACGGTGCAAGTCCGTAGGGGTGAAGGAGGGTTGAATTGTGTAGCGGATTTTGCCGTTCCTATTCTTCCTATGAGATTTGCTTGACGGAGGATATGATGGAGAGTTGGGGAGAGGGAGGAAGGAGACTCACTCATCCTCACACAGGCACACACCAGCGCATACTCGATGATCCAACAGGCCGTCGTAGTGAGAACACGTTTGGCCCCCATCCCGCCCCAGGCTCCGACACCATGAGCTGCGACATCGGTGAGATCTATGTATTGATTTGGCCAAAGAGAGGTTGTAAATCCATGCATACCCTCGGGACGATGCTACATCTGAGAACGCTTTTCTCATCGAGCCAGAGCTTGGATATCGGTGAGCGTTGTTGGACTTGCATTGAAGTCTAAGGCTCGCTCGCTTAGATCCATTAGGGTTGCGGTGTATTTCTGGTTTGACGGTGATGCGAATTAGACAGCATGATAGCACTGCTTCGTATGTCGTAGAAAACCGGCTGTCATATCGCACGGCGCGCAGAGGAAGAGACTGATAGAGCCGATCTCATCGGCTCTAAGGGAAGACCCTGAGGCCTCGACCGGGCGCTAAATTGGGATCAAACTTCGATCAGTTCAGGAGTTGCAGCCAACACAAGCTGGTCCAATCAGCTCTGCTTGGTAGATGAACGTGTGGAGCATCAAAGTATGTGGCTTTGTCTCGAGAACGCCTCCATCACACCGTGGGTGCCAGTCTGAGCCTCCGATGTATTGCTAGGAGGCTGGATGGTCCAGCCGAGGGCGTGGAACTTGAGAGACGGTTGGAACTGGGATGGGTACCAAGATCAGAATTGTGGATGTGAGGGAGGGAGATTGTTGATTGCGCAGACCTGGCGAATGGTGCAACACCTGCACAGTATTTGCAACTCTAATTGCTTCCTGCTCCTGGTTAATGACCTTATAGTCCAAACGGTGTTTGGGTATCTTGCCTTGGGGGTACGCGATTGAATATCTGATCACAGGGTGAGTGGCTCAGACGAAGCGTGTGAGCAATTCAGCTTCTTCTCTTTGACCAGATAGTCAAGACAGATGTGTCGAGAGGATCGATTGTTCAATTATGGGAGTGCGACAGCGATGTTGTCGAGTGTGAATGTGGTGCGTGTCGTTTTTTGCAGAAGCCGTGTACGTCAGGTGTTCTTCGGTTGGAAAGGCGATGTTTGGGGACTTGGTGACAGTGGAAAAAATATCAGCGGGTGGCATTTGGATCTCTCCGCCCTGCAGGAAGCGCCCCCCAGCCGAGATGCACTATCCCACAGTATCATCCGTATCCCCATCAGACTGATAGCAACATGGGCACGGATTTCGTCTTCATCCATGTGCGCAAGCCTAAAGACGCGCTTAAACTTGCAAAAGCCACGGAAATCAGATCTCATGTGACGCGCCAGCAGTGGAAGCAGTTTGGCGAACGCTCTCAACTTGCAGTCGAAAAACTGCTTGAAGAGGCTGAGAGGCCGGAGCAGGACAAGCAGGACAAGCAGGATCACGTCTCCGGCGATTTAATCCCGTCGGACCCCACCAATTCTAATTCGATATCTTTCGTGGATGGAGTCGTTCCCCGACCCTGGGGGGGTCTACGCGGGGACCCCTTTCATTCGTACCCTGTCGCGTGGCGGCCGTTCTTACCGCAACTTGTTGATCACTGTACGTTTTACTTCCATTTATGAAGTCACTGACATGCAAAGCTAACCCTACAGACCTCATGAGTATGGCAGTCGATATTCCTGAACTTGATCAACTAGGAAATCGAGGCCTCCTTCGTACTGATTGGTTTCCGCTCGTCATGAGCGAACGTGCACTTTTTCTGGTAATCATCCTCCTCGCTGCGTCTAATTATGCGTCTGTTCAGAGAGAGCGATTGGACATGAGAATGGACTTGCTTGCGTTGCGATGCGAAGCTGTACAAGCAGTCAACGAGGCTTTGGAGCTTGAACACCCGGGGAGCATAAGCGATGCATTGGTAGGCGCAATTGCGAAGATGGCGAGCTACGAAGCGATGTATGGGAGCTTGGACAACTACACAGTCCACATGCAAGGATTAGAGCAGGCTGTTGAGCTTCGCGGAGGTCTCGCTTCGTTGGGTCTCCGTGGTCTCCTGCGACGCATTGTGATCTGGATCGACCGGAACGGAGCGTTTCTGAATGGTTCAGCATTACATTTTCCAGGTGAAACATTTGCGCCAGGCCAACCTTTGCCGGATCCGAATCCTGGGAATTTTCTGGGAGCGCAATAGTTGTCGCTCAAGGGGGGCGGGGTCGAGACGCTGGCGGAGCTGAGATGATATCACCAAACCCTGTTGTTTGCGACGGCATCCACTCGAACGAACCACTGATCGGACTCGATCCCGCTGCGTTGCCGAAAAGGGTTATCACATATGCGCCAGACTAGTCCGAATGTGGATAGCCCATCTACAACTCGATGACGATCCAAGCTGAATCGACAAGATCAACCCACTTGGTGATGCTGCATTCCGATTACTTTGGTTCTTTAACTCCGATAGCGAGAGCTTTTTGGCATGGCGGGGTAGAAGATAAATACCCCTCACTGTCTTGCTGAAACTCTCTTTCCAGCGTGGCCTGACCTTAACACACAGCTCCCAATTGCCTCGACCAACAGTACAACACCAGCAAAACAAAATGGCTCTCGCAGGAAAAGTCGCCCTCGTCACAGGTGGCGTCAAGAACCTCGGTGCGCAGGTCGCTCGCGAGCTCGCCGCCTCCGGAGCCAGCCTCGCCCTCCACTACAACTCGGTCAGCAGCAAGTCTGACGGTACGAAGCTGGAAGCCGAACTGAAGCAGAAATTCCCCTCGATCAAGGTCGCAATCTACCAAGGTGATCTCACTACCGCCGCTGCCGTCACCAAGCTGTTTGAGGAGACACTCCGCGACTTCGGAAAGGTTGATATCGTTGTGAACACTGTGGGCAAGGTACTGAAGAAGCCCATCACGGAGATCACCGAGGAGGAGTACGATTCTATGTTCGCGTATGCGTGCCCTTGAAATTCCCTGTAAATTGCAGGAGTACTAAATTCTGACCAATCAATAGCATCAACTCGAAGGCTGCGTTTTTCGTGCTCAAAGAAGCAGCGAAGCATGTCTCCGACGGAGGCAAGATCATCACCATCGTAACTGCCCTGCTCGGCGCATTCACTGGATTCTACACTTCATACGCGGGCAGCAAGGCGCCAGTGGAGCATTTCACTCGGTACCGCTCCACCCCTCATCCTACTGAAGGGTAATGCTAATAAGCTACAGAGGTGTCTGCAAAGAACTCCAGTCCCGCCGCGTCAGCGTCAACAACATCGCCCCTGGCCCTATGGATACTCGTGAGCAGCCTCACCTCTTTCGCACTCGCGGTAAAACTAACGCATTGTGCAGCCTTCTTTTACCCACAGGAGTCTCCCGAAGCCGTCGAATTTCACAAGGCGAACGGAATGGGCGGTCGCCTGACGCTGGTTGAGGATATTGCTCCTATCGTGCGTTTCCTGTGCACCGAAGGTACCTGGATCACGGGCCAGACTATCTTCGCGAATGGTGGATACACCACTCGCTAGATGTGTCTGTTTGTATAGGTCTAGTCCCCAAATAGCCTTTCGCAAACAAGCGACTATGGAGTTCAAACCATTTGCCCTAAAACTTGTACCTCAACGGCAACCAGTGCCCAAGCACTTTCCTCTGCGCGCGGCCATAGTAAACGCCTCTGAGAAACAGTATACCGGTCAACAAGCTTGCCACCCGCCGAGTACCTAGTTGATCCAGCATGATACCGCTCAGTGGGACAGCGTGTAGCACGGCGAAGCTGACGAGGGGCTTCATCGTTAATATCACGCGCAAGCTAAGGCCTAATCCGCGTATATTCGTGTACGAGATAATGTAAAAACATGGATTCTCTCCATAAGGCCGACCATAACATGATCGAGATTGTGACGGACCACCTTGATGACCCGTCAATGCGATTCCCACTGTTAAAGCGAGCCGCCGGATGAATTATCTGGCAATAACAGACACTGCGGGCGTCACGAAGAGTTGGCCCCTCCTACGCCGAGGACAGCGAGGCAGATATGAACTGCCAATATGGGTGGCACTCCACCAGGAGCGAGAACGCAGCCGTGGTAACAACGATCCCGATGGGCCCAATGACCATTAGCCTGTGTGAGTCGCAGAGAGGTCCGGACTGGATGCTGAAGAAGTAGCCGTGGACGGGGGTAGAGTCGGGTCATCCATCCGGCGAAGCGGACGGAATGCGTGCTTAGTTGGTTGAGATAGAGGTAAGATTGGATTGTTCTACTGTATTGCATGAAGCCTCGCATGTCGTTAGACGGTGCCTTATGGGAGAAAGGGCGTACAGAACCTCACTATAGGAAGGGATTATGAGGAGCAGGCCGGGGCCCACGACCGGAAGCCCGATTTGGCGTCTTGTTGGGGGGTTCCATTGTTGATTTTGAGAGGAGGGTCTGGAGTTGAGTCTCTGTCGGGTTATCAGTGTATAAAGTGGCCATTTTTCTGATTACTGCTCTGGCTTAAAGAGTATCATGGAGGGATTGATGTTAGGAGAAGATGGCATCCTATACCAATCTTTGGCATGCAATAATTCGTGAACAAACGTAGTTTATACTTTGCAGGCACAACAGAAGAACCTTGATGATCCTTGTCCTGATTAGTGCGGATAGAGTGAATACCGGATGAACTATTGCCAGTAAACAGCATCCTGATTGAAGAGGAGTGAATGTGTCTGAAGGTGCTAGTAAGTTCACTCCATCTGCTGTATAGATCCATAGGCCCGGTCAGGCTAAAGGTTTCGTCAACAACGCTCTGGGTTTGGTGCACAAGGAGATAGAAGACATGTAGACGGCCGTCTTTTTCTCTTCTAACTTGGGTTCCTCGTAGTGGGTGCGGCATTGCCTGAAGTCTGTTAGTCCAATACGTCCGGAAGACGAATCCGAAGAACAACAACATGAAGAGAAACTCAACGATGACGGAGTACCTGACCAACGGAAACTCTGTTACGCATTTCAAATCTCTTGAATCTTTCCGATTCCATCATTGACTCCCCGCTGGCTCCTTCCCTCTTCCTCTGCCAATCTCGCCTCCCTCCTTCCATATCCATTTCGAGCAATCACCACTATCAGGATGCCTTCTAAGAGACAGAAGGTCTACAAGGACATCGTCCGTCTCCAAGAGGCTGTTGAAGAGATATCGAACCCCCTCTCAGCTCGCAAGCTGGGAATTAACATCCACCAGATCCAACACAGCCTAACCTCCGATCAACCGATCCCCTTCAAGCCGTGCCTTTTTCTCCCGTTCCGAACGCAAAAGCCGGACCCAAACCCATCTCAAGAATGTGCAGAACGTGCCTCGCATGGGCCTTCGTCTTCTACATCCTCTGGTTCTATGTCACATACCCTCAGCTCTTTTTTGCGTTCGTCCTTCCCATTTTCATCGTCGAGACCCTCATCGGCTTCGTATTTGTCTTTCTCTGGTTGTTTTGGACCTGACCCGCCGCCCACAAACGCTGGTGATGGAGCTTCTTATCCTCCTGTGTTGGAGCAAGTGGCGAAAGAGAATGGGTATGCGTTGCCGCCTCTTACTGATATCTCTCGGTCGTCGGTTCTCAAAAGTAACGGGTAAGCATACCACAACCATGCATCCTATCAAGCTAGGCTAACAAACTCACGTCTAGTCCAACCGCAGGAGGCAAGTGGTCATATATCCCATCACTCGAGCTCCACGAAGACAACCGGTGGGAGGTCACGGAAATCCTCGAAGACCCGACATACGCCCATCCCCACACCGTCGTCGAGATTTTCATGGTCCTTGAACACCCAATGGATGGTGACTTGCTGTCCTTAACCGAGATCAGAGCCATCTTGCGACTTATGAGGATTAGAATGGAGCTTGCTCAGTACCAGCATCACACTGCTGTTCCGGTACGTTGTTACTTCCGCTGACGTCTAGCCCCGTTCCGCGTGTTGTGACTGATGTAGCTTAGGTTCTTGCATTGTCGTATGTCAGATGCGGATCGGAAGAGGACGGAGAATGCAAACCGATAAGGATCGTTCAGGCCCATCATAGAGGTCGAAAGCTGGTCATCCAGTACGTACAGAAGATCGATTTCGCGGATGCGGGGATAGTGCCTGCGGCACTCGATACATTTCTTGGATATCACTTTAGCAATCCAATGGCGACAAGCACTCCCAGCGAAAAGAAGACCAATGGAGGCTCCTGGTTGTTCAAAAAGTGGAGATCTTTGGTAGAAAGTCCAATTGGATTGAACGACCATGATGAACATAACAACAGGAGCGAAGGTGAAGAAGGCTGGTCTTTCCGTGCTTGGGTGAACAGTATATTGACGCAGTAATTTAGAATACTTTGGGACCTAAGGCTACGGCCTGTGAATAGTCATAGCATGTCTTAAATCCTGTGGTCGAGCGTAATCATTTCAAGAATTCATTGGCTTATTACATACATGCATGGGATCTTGAGAGCCCTCTGTTAGTGATCGAATAGCAGCGGACTCGCGAGTAATGTCAATAGACTAAAAAAATTTAAGAGTTTGAGGAATAGAGCAACACATGTAGAGAAGTAATCACGTCAGGATGGCGGGGGGATCCGAGGGTCCGCGTGTACGTCTTGGCGACAAAGGAAAGTGGTGAACTGATCTGGGACGAGCGTGAAAGGTATCAAGATGATTTACTGAAACACGAGTTAGCTGCTGCGCTATCCACAGCGTTCGCTTCAACCCGATTACGTACCGAGATCTCAGCCATTCCAAGATCCTCGCCGGCGGCGGGTTGCTGAGGAGCACCGTTCGCCGTGTTGGCGGGAGCGCCATTATCACCGGCGGTGTTAAAGTAATCGACCATCTCTGCATCCAATTCCTCTGCAGTCTTGGCCTTCGGACGATTGGAACGTGCGACAGCACGGCGAGCGCGTCGCCCCCGTCCGGAAGTAGCGTTGGTAGGCTTAGCCGCGGTCGCGGGCTTTGGCTTCGATTTGCCTTGACTTGGCGGACATTAGCATTCATTTGTCAAATTTCGAGGTTACGGTTTACTCACGCAACACGATCACCAAGAGGCTTAGGCGCGGGTACTTCGGGAGCATGCGAGGCGTCAACAACAACCTCGATCTAATCAGGTTAGCAGGGGGGGGAAGGGGGAAGTTAGGATGCAAACGTAAAGAGCTAACCTTCATTGGGCGTCCGTCAACGAGAAGCCCATTCAAATCCTTCGCGGCCTTGGCGGCCGTGTCAGGTTTGCTGAAAACAATCGACGCGATACCGCGGCTTGTGCCGTTCTGATTATAGGTGAGCATGACCCGCTTGACAGGACCTGCGGACTTTGAGAAATATTCCTAAGGAACAGGGAAAGAGAATTAGTACATCGGCGAAAAAGTTGGTCATGAGAAGCCTCAACAAGGCCGCCACGAAAGTCCCAAAAGCAAATTCACGGCCACAACTCGACAGCAGAGAGCATCAGCGAGCGCATAGCGGTAGTTAGTAGATCGTAGACGAGCGGTCTGAAAATAGTAAAACAGCACGCAGGTTGCCTCATGGGAAGGCCTCATCAAAAATTTCCCAAATCTGGTCCGGCGCGTGTTTGAGCGCGAAAAATTTGCCCCCGAAATCTCACCCGAGGCTTGGAAGATCCCAAAGTCCCAAGATACCCAAACGACATTTGGCCGAAAAGACAAAAGTGGCAGATGGAGTCACCGCTGCCTTCAGTCACTTGACTGCCGCTCACATAGCAGTATAAGATCGTTGGCACCCCGAACAACGCGAACAAAGGCTAAGCTTGAGCTATATGAAAGTTTCGCAGTCCCAAAATGGGGTGAATGCTCAGCTCACGGTTCCCATCGGACGCAAGTCGATCTAGACATCGTAGACCGGGGGAATGAGGTGATCTGAAAAAAGCCAATAGACTTTCTCCTTTGCTGCTGGTATGCTGATGCACTCGCTGACGCCCAAGACCCGAGATATGAATTATGCGGGAACGAAAAAAGCGGGCTCAATTTCCGGTGGTATATTTTCAATGCCCACCAAAGCACAGTCTGCGGCGTAATCGAGCGGAAGAATTCTCGTAGAATCCGCCGATGTGAGCAACGCAACTCGCAAGACTACGGCAGCGCTCGACTTCTCTCGATTCGCAATCGCCATGATGAGGTAGCGGGGAGCGATCGGTCAACAAAGGAGTCCACTGCCTGCGCGAAGCCAAGCAACCATGATACCATAATGGTGCGAATGGGGTCGGTGGCGAATGGGAACCGTTGCGACCCGGAGGCTTCGGAAAAAGACACGGCGATAGAAACCCAAGGCGAAGGCCTCTTAATCAACATACCTTGATATTGGCCTCATTCACATCGGCGGGCTGGAAAGGTTAGTCATCTTCACATTAAGATAGTTGAGAGGCGAGCGTTTTACTTACCAAGCCGCTGACCATAATTTTGCTCTCAGTTGAGGGTGGATGTCCATTCGGGACAGCCTTCCCAGCAGGCTTAGCGCTCTTTGTGGTCTTCTTCACTCCTCCAACCGGAACGGTCGCGTGTGCAGCCTTTGATCTGGTCGCGCGACGACGATTGCGCACGCCCTGGCGACGGTTGACAAGAATCTCGTCCAGAGACTTATCAAGCTTTGAAGACATATTTGATAGTTGGAATGTTGGGAAAGGACGCGGGATTTGATGGCTGAATGCAGAAATTGCCGATGTTGCGCGAAAGCTACGGTGGCGTCTCTCGTGTTTGGGAGTCAGAAAGCGTGTCAGGGTGGGCTGGGCAAAGTTTTCCGCGAAAATGTCAATGGCGGATCACCAGCTGCGGTAACAAAGATGATGAATAAGAAGGAGGGTTGTAAACTCCGTGAGTTGATGGAAGTGAGGTTGATGACGAAGGAAGAAAGGGAGACGAGGGAAGATAAGACAAGTTGGGAAGGGGCGAAATTGGATGGCAGAGTGACGAAGCCTCGGCTTACGCTAGTCCGGATCGGGACTGCTGCTTTTTTTTGGTTTTGTAAGGCACTTGATTCAATAGATCGATGGGGAATTGACAGCGAGCTTTATTTGGCTATTGAATATTCGATCTTGCTGAAAGATTGTTCCTAGTGTATTGCAGAATTGAGAGCAGGAAACCACAGACCGTGGTACGAACAAGCTCTGCTGCCTGGCACTCCAGGATGGCTTATGCGCTGAATCTGGAACGAACTGTATTGTCACTCGTAGAAGATCATGAGAGAAACATTAAGAAATAAAGAAGAAGGCTAGAGTCTGCCCCAAATTCTGCGTCCAAGGCCAGCTCTTTAGCAGAGTCATTAGACGGGGAAAGCGTGCAAAAAGGCCAAACAAAGTATTGCCAAAGAGTAATCATAGACGCTCTACAATACCGAACTCCGTTTAAAACAGTGGGCAGGCAAGAAAACGGCATTCGCGATGGCCTTGAAACCTTCCGTAGCATCATTCCAGCAGATTTATCCGCGCATAATGAAATCAGCTCTTCAGAGCTTCCAGGCGACCTCTCATCTGGGCGAGAGCAGCTTCCTGATTCTCGAACTCCTCTTCGACTGGCTGGGGCTCCTCCAGTGGCTTCTCTGGTTTGACTTCCTCGGCTTGGGAGAGTTTTCCCTGCAAGATTTCTTGCAGAATTTTGTCGACTTCCTCGTCGGCTTCCGCTTCTTCGTCCTCGAGTAGTTCGTTATTGGGTATAGCGTCGTCCACCATCTCTTCGATAATGCCCGCTCGTACTAACTCGGTTGCAAGCTGTCGCATGGTCGCCGAGAGCTGTGGGAGATGAATGAGCGTATTGACATCCTTCATAATCCCCGTGGATTTCTGCAGGCTACCCTGGATTTTTCGCATCGAGAACGCTTCGTTAACTTGCATTTGAACGCTCTGTAACTGAGCCCGGCTGGTGGTTAGGCGAGATGATTGCCTTCGAACCCGGACAAGCTCCCGCGCAAGTGTTTTGGCTTCGATGTTGGCTTGTTTTGCGCGGGCTGGGTTGCGCTGTGCGCGCTTCGAGGCGCTAACGATAGTCTGCCGCGTCTTAGTATCGAGAGCCTTGAGCTGTGCAATGTCACGGTCCAGCTGGCGTGTATTTGCGCGAATGAGCTGGTTGCATTTCCTCATCTCCAAGCACACGAAGTTAGCGCCTGTTTGAAAGTCACATATGCGAAGCATACCTGCGTCTGAGGATCTGGTCCAAAGAAAACCGCTTTGAGGGACTCCATAACGTGTGAGTACCAGGGATTTCCTGGCTGTCGAACCGTTCAGTAGTAGATGGATGAAGGAGAACTCGGCGAATGGTATGTTAACGTTGGCCGCCTAACTAGTAGCTAGTCTTGCTATCAGACGAGTCTGGCAGTTCTCGAAAGCGGAGCGGGGTATGGTGCGGCTAGGTTCAGGCGGAGTTCAAAGAATGAACAGGCGATTTGCCCTGGCAGATAGAGAGGTGGACTCAAATGGTTCAACGCTCAGCCGTCAGGTCGGGTTTTGAGCTCCGCTGCTTTGTAGTTGCATCGTCCTGGAGGCGTCGTCTCTGCACGTCGAAGTCGGCACTCGCCAAGAGTCTTCTGGGGCGATGCAAATTCCGGCAATGGTCAAAACGGTCGATGCCTGAGGCTCCAGTGACGTCGCGTGGCTGGACTGGGAGAGACCCAGAGAAAGATGCAAACATCACAAACAGAGACAGGTTCCAGTACTTTCTAGCACCACTTTGAGGATCTTCAGCCATGAGAGGCTGGATTTCCAGGTGCTCCTCACTGCAACATCCCCTTCCAAAATCCCGCCTGAACGACACACCATTCTCACTCTCGCGAAAACTGACCCTATACTCTACATTTTCCTTTTCTTCAAACCTCAGTCGTGCTAACCCTCTCGCCATAATGCCCGAACTCCCTCAAGTCCACCCCGAAGGTACATTCTCCTGCACTCCTTCATTCTTCCCCGCTCCCGCTCTACTTCGGCTGTGTGCAGCCTAGCACCACAATCTAATTCCCCTGGTCATCGAGCTCTACTGTTCTTATCTCACCATGCGTCGTACTCTCCTCACTTTTGGAATCAGCTAATTTTTATTTGCGTCTACAGTTACATGGGCTCAGCGTTCGTCTGGGACCGATGCCGAGCGTAATTATCTTTATGTGAACATCAAGGCTTCTGATGTGCCCCGGTCCGATGCGAAACTCGACATCACCGCTAAGAATGTCACGTTTGCCGGAGATTCGAAGAAGGGCGTGAGGTACCAGGTCTCTCTCGATCTATTCTCTGAAATCGAACCCGAGAACAGCAAGGTGAATCACAGCGACCGCGAGGTTGAGCTGGTCTTGCGGAAGAAGGAGCTGAAGGAGGAATACTGGCCCCGCCTTCTGGAGACCAAGCAGAAGATTCACTTCCTTAAGACCGACTTCGACAAGGTATTTGTTTTTTTTTATTAAAGAGGTTCCTGATCGTGGTATATGGGCTAACATATGGGTAGTGGGTGGATGAGGATGAGCAGGATGAGGCTCCGGAGGATGACTACGCTAACAACTTCGGCGGCTTCGATGGCATGGACCAGGGTGGTCTTGGAAACATTGACTTCTCCAAACTTGGCGCTGGCCTTCCCGGTGCCGGCGGCGCTGGTGACGTTCCTGGTGAGGGAGAAGAGTCGGTATGTTCCTACAATGATAATAGAACTATACTCCGTGGGACTAACATCGCTATTAGGATGACGAGGAATTGCCCGAGCTCGAAGAGGCTGATGACAAGGCCGGGGAGAAGTCGGCCAAGATTCAGGAGGTTTCGTAAACATTGGTATACTTTGAGAACCCGTTAATGTTGCGGACGAGCATGGGTCGAGCTTGCAGTTGGAAGGCTCAAGAAGAACAATGGAGCAACATAACCGAATACCACGACCATGCATTCTCAGTTGAAATTTAGTATTGGGATTGATGGTCAACACTTTGCCCTCAGCCTTCCTTAGTTGGCGCATGGCGTCACGCCTTGAAGCCTCAAGAACCAAAAAAAATAACATTTCTTGTCTTTTGTACAAACACAATGAGACCGCCAAAAATTTCAGCTTAAGATACGGAAGCCAGTCACTCGACCATTTTCTTTGGTAAAGATAGCTATCCACTGCAATAATAACCTTGGCGATATACCAAGCCGTTGAACCAATGCTCGGGTAAAAGCGTCTTGAGGCATTTTATGAAGTATTGATACAAAAAAAATTGTATTTTGAATATGCTGCGCACGGTGCGGTGTTAAGTTATTTTGAGGGCCGGAGGTATATCGATTGTGCAAGCTCTAAGGTGCGGAAGAATTACTCGCATTTGTGTGCTTATGTCGTATTCTTCTTTCAATTCGCTTGGGCCAGCTTGTCCTCACGAGAGAATGTGTGACGGAGGGAGACGTTTGTCCTGCCTAACCGCTTTGAAGACTCGAATGTTCCCAGTTGAAAAGCAGACGAGGCTACCTGGCCATACCCGGCGATAATAACCAAAGTCGATTGGCGGAGGGAGAGGAATAACGCCTTGAGTTGGCCCGCCACTTGCGCAGCACCGCACCCAAGACTCTGAGCGATCAAACCCACACCGAATGTGGAGGAGAACTTGGAACTTGCAACTTGCAACTTACGACCACCTGTGCCACCATCCACGATCGTTGACTCCCTTGTCGGGTTGAGGCTCTTGAGTCCTCTTCTCCTAGGTTCTGATATAGATTGATTTTTTTTTGCCTTTTATTTTACTCCTCTCCTTCTCTGACCTCGGGATTCAATATTTTCGCCTATCCCGCCGACCCTCGCATGAGCCGCCTTCCGCCCCTCCATCTACGACGCTAATCTCGACTCCATTCGGCCGGGTTGGGAGCTCTTTCGATCGGATATCTGCATTTATCTTATAGAGCGTTTAGAGGGGTTATATAAAAGTCGTCACGATGCCTCCCAAGAAGGCTGATCAGCCGAAGAAGAAGAAGGCCACGGTCGAAGACAAGGTTTGTTTGTGACCATCGCCCCGAGACTTTCCGACGGAACACACGCTAACAGCTCATCCTGTGTACAGACCTTTGGTATGAAAAACGTACGTACCGGCATTCTGCATCACTACTACCCTCCTTCGACGCGCGGAATCACGAACTAACAGAACATCTTCTGCGGAACAGAAAAAAGGTGGAAGTGCCAAGAAACAGATTGCTCAATTACAGGCCCAAGCCTCGCACAACAAAAATGCCGATGAGAAGCGGAAGGAGGCCGAGAAGGCTCGTCGTGAAGCTGAGAAGAAGGCGGCTGAGATAGCAAAGAAGGAAGCCGCTGAGTTGTTCAAGCCTGTCCAGACGCAGAAGGTCCCGTTTGGCGTTGACCCGAAGACCGTGCTCTGTGTGTTTTTCAAGCAGGGGAACTGTGAGAAGGGCCGCAAGTGCAAGTTCAGCCATGACTTAAGTGTGGAACGGAAGTCGGCCAAGAAGGATCTCTACACTGATTCCCGAGATACGGAGGACGACGCGAAGAAGAAGGATACTATGGATCAGTGGGATGAGGAGAAGCTACGCAATGTTGTTCTCAGCAAGCACGGAAACCCGCGGACGACGACCGATAAGGTTTGCAAGTACTTCATTGAGGCAGTCGAGAATCAGAAATATGGCTGGTTCTGGGTCTGTCCGAATGGTGGTGACAAGTGCATGTACAAGCATAGCTTGCCGCCTGGGTAAGTCCTAATGCCGCCAAACCCGTGCTCAGAAGGTGGCGCTAACTACTTCACAGATTCGTTCTCAAGACGAAGGAACAAAGAGCAGCAGAAAAGGCCATGATGGAAAAGTCTCCTCTGAATACTCTGACTTTGGAAGACTGGCTCGAAAATGAAAGACATAAGCTTACCGGCGAACTTACCCCCGTCACTCCCGAAACGTTCGCCAAATGGAAGAAGGACCGACTTGACAAGAAGGCCGCGGAGGAACAGGCCCAGAAGGCCAAGGAAACTACAGGACGAACATTGTTCGAGAGCGGCAACTGGCGGACCGAAGACAGCGAGGAGGAATCAGACGAGGACGAGGGCGATACTTGGAATCTTACCGCTTTACGGCGGGAGACCGAGAGACTACGAGAGAGGAAAGAAGAGGAACGTCTTGCGAAGTTGCATGGCGAGCCAGTACCGGATTCTGCAGACCACACACCCGCGCAGGGCGACGACTGAACCTGTGCGATCTTTCCAAGTCACTGATGAGCTTGGACATTGGGTTGCGCCAATCCTCCCCTCCTGGCATTGGCCTGCGGGCTGTGTCCGGACTCATGATGGTGTCGGTTGACCACCAGCTCTGCATCGACGGGTTAAGTTGCTGTGTGCATTGCCAGCGATCAAAGTTGACGGCTGTGGCGGCTGAGGTGCACGCTGGTGTTGCCGTGTTTATCCATGCCCTGTCTGGCCACCAGCTGTTGGAGTGGACGTTGCAGATACATGGAGGAAGACTCTGCAGCGGCGAGAACAAGGCTGGAAGACATCATGTGTGGGAGGATAAGACTGCCTGAGATGATCTTATGCTAGATGTTTGTATGTAAGACGGATCTTATTTTCAAGCTCTCTTTCGGGCTGGACAGGACCGAGGACGAGGAGCTCGGGTGTCCCCATCCGTTCGGTATATTGTTGTCCCGTAGACAGACGTGCTTCAACCAAGCTGCAAAGGTTCTGCTTGGTCGAGTCGGGCTTTTTCTTGTTTGCATGCGATCCTTCGAGCTAAATTGACATGGGTCTTTCCTGGGCGTGGGCGTGTCGCGAGGCATCCATGGAAGGGGGAATCTCATGTCGAACCCCTTCTTTGCCACGTGAAAGCTGAGAGCGTTTTCGAGGTCACCACATGGAAGGTGTCCTTGTCCTGACTCATCACAGAGCAGCCGACTCCTGTTCTCCGCAGTGGAGGAGGCCCTGACGACCGCTGGAGCCAGCCTGCGGAGTGCGGACCGCCTGGGGAAATTCGGCGACTGGCATCGCTCTAGCCTGTTCTGAATATGATCATCTTCGTCCACGGGGATGCCAATCAGATTCGAGCCTCCAAATGAACAAATGCCGTCGATTCTCAGTCAGGGGACCCCAAACGGTCTTCACTCGTGGCGAGTGGTGTAACAGTGCAGTGGCGGCCAAGGAGTCAAGGACTCACCTGCTGGATCTTCCACCAATCACTCTGATTGTTCTCGAAGGATTCTTTGTCTCTCCCCATGTCTCTTGACGTTGGAGCAGAGGTTGCATGCCACACGTGGTGTCCATCCCCAGAATCACTCGCTTTGGCCGATTTCTCGATCTGAGCTCCATCTGACAGGTTGAGTCTCACAGTACTCAGGGCCTTCCGGCGGACTGTCATCCTCGTCCAAAAGAGAGTGTCGCGGCACAGGAGCCTGTCAACCGCCCGCCTTCCGGGGTTCTCATCCTCTGATCGCACCTTTCGGCCCCAGACTTTTGTGAAAAGGACGTGGGTCATGGCTGAACCAAGCGTCTTTGGATGTCTCTCCCGAACTGGGGGCGGGGAAGCTGGCGCCGGTCTGATTGGGGCAAAGACGACGCATCCAAGAACTCGGGGGTTTCGTGGCGTCCACTAAAGCTCTTGGAAGCTTCACAAAACTCTCTTTCCACGCTCACGAACCCCCGTGAGGCCGCCTCTGGATGCGACGTTGCACTGTGCGCGATCAAGCCAGAGCACCTGTACTGCGAGCATCGATGCGGGGGTCTTGCTGCTGAGTGGCTGCCACGGGTCGAGCTCAACTTCGGGTCAATCCGAGTGTCTTGAGATTCTTATTTATTGCTCCCTGGAAGCCCCCTGCTCCCCTGTCCCTTGCTTCTCTTCCCCTCGTTTTTCCCTCTCGTCGCTCGTGTTGGCGTGACAGTGCCCACGCCAGCCTTCACGATGAAGAAGTCTTACAATGTCTACTTCCTGTGCGCGTTCATGACCCTTGGTGAGTTTCCTCTTTCCGTTGAAATCGAATTCTTGGCTAACAGATCCAGGTGGTGGGCTGTTCGGTTTCGATATTTCGTCGATGAGTGGTAAGAATCCTCAACTGCTCCCGAAAACCAGAAAAAAGCAAGCATCTCACCATCGCAGGTGTCCTCGGTACCGCGGCCTACAACAACTACTTCCAAGTCGGCGGTGGTAATTACAAGCAGGTTGGTCCCCCTGTTCACCCTGCGTTTGCGCCGAACTGACAGTCGCAGGGTGGCATCACCTGTGCTATGCCTTTTGGATCGCTTGTTGGAGCTCTCTCGTCTAGTTTTCTTGCCGACAGGTTCTCTCGTGTCACTGCCATTCAGTTCTCCTCTACTCTGTGGATCATCGGTTCTATGTATGCCCTCCGTACAATTTAATTGCAGCCGAACTTGCTGACAGACGCAGCTTCCAATGCGCATCGAACGGCATTCCCCTGCTGGTCGTCGGCCGTGTCATTGCTGGGCTTTGTGTCGGTATCGCCTCAGCCATGGTGCCCGTGTATATCGCCGAAGTCAGTCCCAAGGAGATCCGAGGTCGGATGATCTCCCTTCAGCAATGGGCGATCACTTGGGGTATCCTGATCCAATACTTCATCCAGTACGGAGCTAGCAACATTGATGGCGGGCCAGAAAACCCAAACCAGAGAACGGCGGCCTTCCGTATCCCCTGGGGTATCCAGATTGTCCCCGGCGCCATCTACTTCGTCGGCCTGTTCTTCTACCCCAAGTCTCCCCGCTGGTTGGCTAGCAAGGACCGCTGGGACGAGTGCATCCAGGTCCTGGCCCAACTCCACGGCGGGGGTGACATGAACCACCCCAAGGTCCTGGCCCAGTACAAGGAAATCCAAGACGCCCTCGCCCTGGAGCGCGAGCAGACCTCCACTAGCTACCAGGAACTCATCAAGCCCCGCATCGCCAAGCGTGTCTTCCTCGGTATGAGTCTGCAAATGTGGTCCCAGCTGTGCGGAATGAACGTCATGATGTACTACATTGTATATATCATGCAAAGCACAGGCGCAGGCTCGCCACTTCTCACAGCGTCGATCCAATATATCCTCAACACCGCGCTCACCCTCCCGGCCATCCTGTACCTGGACAGGTTCGGCCGCCGCCCCGCCATCCTCATTGGCTTCACCATGCAAGCCATCTTCCTGTACATTGAAGGAGGTCTGCAGGCAGGATACGGTCGGCCCATCCGGCCCAGCGACGGCGAAGAGCTCCAGGCCATCTCCTGGACCGTCGCAGACCACCCGGCCGTCGGACGCGCCATCATCGCCATGTCCTACCTCTTCGTCTGCTCCTTCGCGACAACCATCGGTCCCACCTCCTGGACCTACCCGGCCGAAATCTACCCGGCCAAGGTCCGCGCCAAGGCTGTCTCCCTCGCCACCGCGTCCAACTGGACCTGGAACTGCCTGCTTGCCCTCTTCGTCCCGCCCCTGCTCTGGTCCATCAACTGGAAGATGTACATGATTGTATGTTGCATAAAAAGCCAACTTACTGAATTCAAGAATGTATGACTAACAGTATCTAGTTCGCCGCCTTCAACACGGTCGCCGCAATCCACATGTTCCTCACGGCCCCCGAGACAAAGGGCTTCACGCTCGAGGAAATGGACGAGGTCTTCGACTCCGGCCTTCCGGCGTGGAAGAGGCTCAAGAAGACCTCGCGTCTTGAGGAGCTCGAGCGCGATATCGTGGAGGGTAACCTCAAGGTTACGGACCGGGCTCCGGACCGGGTTCCGGTGGAGGAACCCGTGGCCCCTGAGAAGGCTGTTTAGTTAATCTACTTATGTGTGTGGATATAATCTGGGGGTGGCGGAGGGTGAGTCGTGTCGTGTCTGTTGGGATTTGCGTTGACGAGGAGTACTGGCGGTGGGGTAATGAAGATGAGAATGAGAGTACCTATGATAGGATATGAATGATGTTGATGTACTCTGTTAGTTTTGGATATCGAACGCACCTCTATTAGTATAGTTGTACTTGTAGTCCTCAGAAGTTTCTATCAGTATTACTTCAAAGCGACTACCTTTATCTTAACCCCCACCCTCTACATCCTGAACAAAGAGACTTTCTTTACTCGACACGGAATAATGTCATGTGCGTGGGTATTATACTGCTATGTACCTCGAAACATCTGCTCCATGATGCATGCAATGGGTATCATAAGCGCCAAATATTGGTCGCACCCCGTGGAGATGGCGTAACCAACCAACCAACCAACCAACCATCAATCTATCTATCTATCTATCTATACAGAAGAATCCCCTCCTCGCAACTCAACCTGCGACCCAGCCCCTTCGATATCCCTAGGAACCACACCCCTCCCCCTCCCCAAAGACCAAGACCAAGACCTCGCTCTCCTCGCCCTTGACCGCCCCAAAAGAAAACCAGCCCCAACAAACAGCGCAAAAACCACACACTCCATCGTATACTGCATGAATGCTACCATGTACACGTCTGGCAATGTATCTGTATCTATGCCTGTATCTCCGTCGTCATTCGTATCTGTGCCCGTGTATATTGAGTCTGCTGCTGCTGCTGCTGCTGTGAACGAGGCCAGGAGCATGTATGTGACCCGGGTCGCGAGGAAGGGTGTGCTTAGGTTGAGGAGGAGGAGCGTTGCTTGGGGTTTTGGTGATGAAAGTGTTGGGTTTTCGGTGGTTGGATCAGTGTCTGGGTTCTCGGGTTTTGGTTTTGGTTCTGGTTCTTCGGAATGTTCTGTCTGTGGTGAGGTTGACGGAAGAGGTGGAGGTGGAGGTGGAGATGGAGCTCGTCGAAGACGGACGTAGAATGCAATTGCTATACCAGCCTGTAGGACGAATAGACATGTTACGATCACCGCGGCCGCGTGGCTGAGACTCTGTTTTCCGGTCGTCGTGTAGACGATGCTGAGTATGAACGCTGCGTACTGGGATAGGTGTAGGAGCGTCCAGAGTCTCGGGGGGGTTGGGTCAGAGGGGAGTGCTGGTTTGCTGTCTTTTGGTCAGTTCTCTTGCTCTTTTTTTTTTTTTTCCCTTCACTTAAACATGGGGTAGAGAGGTGGAAGTGGAAGTGGACAAGTACGTACACACTTTCAATAACCTCCAGCATACCCAAAAGCAGCGTCATGACGCCAATAGACGCGAGCATACCGGCGGCCTTTCGCAGTCCGTCGTTTTCGCTCTCGGAATCCTCCGACGCGAACTGGAGAGATGCGCCGAGGATGCGCAGAACCGTGAAGAGGAACAGGTACAGCCAGCCCCATGCATTGCCGAGACTGTGTCGGTGGAGGAGGAGGGATGTTGGGATGAGGGACGGGACGTAGTAGATGATTATTGCGAGGGCGAGGGATTGGTGTGGTGTTATTGCCATTGTGTGGGTTGAGTGTGGTTTGTGAAGCCGGGGAGGGGGGGTATAGATATAGATCTCATTGTTTGGTTTGGGCGTATTGAAGTCTGAGCAGCGAACTCCCGAACGCCGAGCCTGCAGTTTTGGTGTGGAAGGAGAACCCAATCAAATAACGGTATTTGCAGATTAATGTTGTAATCTGGCCAATTGTTTTGAGTTATCGCCCTCGGATCCGAAGTCAGACCCAACTCTACGCGAATCTGAATCAGGCAACTCGGACCTTTGCAGGTGCGGTCCGAGCGTTGTGAAGCAAAACTGGGCAACGGTCATGTTAGGGTATTTGGACACTGCAGGCATCTATAAGAAGATCGACCCGTAGAACTCCCTCGGATCAAATTCCTCAAGCGAGTGCATCCCGACTGTCCAGTCACTATCCGGCGTGAGGAAATAGAGATTGTCCAGGCTGCTCTCGTCTACCCCTTCCATCAACGCAGGATCGCTTGGTCCCATAGCAGGATTTGGCATAGAATTAGTCTCAACTGCGGCCGTGGTGGTAGTGTGCGTTGCGGACAAGCCCCCGCTAGACTCACTCAGTGGCGCATTGTGGGCTGTATCTGGCTTCCTCTGTACCGTCTGCACGTATTGTCGAGCCATGTGAGAGAACTCGGAGAGGTAGCTGGAGGGTATTGCCCCACTGGAGGCGTGGTCTAGTTGACTGAAATGGCCCGCCACAATGTCGAGAAGAGTTAGGTATCCACGTGTCTCGGGGTCACTCGGATGATGAATCACAAAATCAAATAAGATGAATAAGGCGGAGAGTGGAAGAATTGCAAGGATGCTATTTAAATTAGCCAGAACCTCCGGCTTTAGGACGTCACGTACAAAACCGGTGTGTATGGTTCCACGTCGATGAACCGCGTCAGGTTGATGACTTCTCTGGCGGTGTTGAGCAGGGCTCTCATGGCGTTCTCGCTTCTTGCTATATCGCGGCTGACGTGGAGTGTTAGCCGTTCGAGGGCAATGATTATGTGGTAATAGTAGTAATGCGTCCGGAGGGCGATCTCTTTGGATGCGCCATCGATCAGCCGACGCCGCTGCAGGGGCTCCTTTGGCCTGAATTCCAGGGGTATGGATTGCCTCCATTCCTCTAGTACGGAATGGACATGGTCTACCGAAGCTAAAAGCGTGTCATCTGAGTGAGTCGACGCAGAAACCGAGAAGAGACTGGCGTAGGCAATGGAGAGAATACGACTATATCGCACAGAGGAGAGAAGCCAGTTATACCCCCCAATCATTGACTCCGGCGCCGTTTGAATTGGGCATCCAATATCGCAATCAGCGATTACCTGGGAATTAGCCTCGCTGCGCCGGAGATGAGTGGCTTGACATACTGAGCTAGTCCCCGCTTGAAAAGAGTATCGCTTTTCCAGGTGATAGATGACCCAGAAAATTCGGTGGCATAGTGCGGAGTCCTCGTTGAGAATGGACTTGTGATATCGAAGAGCCAGGACCATCCTACTCGCCGCGGCTAAAAGAGGCCGATCGAGCTGGTGGCCAAATGCGCTTGTCGCGAAGAGAGCCTTCGAAATTAGATACTGATCGAATCGGAGAACGGATGACGCACCATTGCAGTGAGGGCCTGTTATAGTTAGCGAAGGTTGCCTATCGGGAGATTGAGCGTACTTGAAGATTCGCCAGCGACTCAGACGACGTAAGTATTTGGTCTAAGCGGCTGAGAGAGATTTGGAAAAACTTCCAGGCTCGGTTGTTATCTGGAATGAAGGAGCTGAAACCGTCATATTGACATCCAAGTGCTAATATCGCATAGTAGAGTCCGCAAAACGCGTAATCCGTTCCGAGAAGATGAAGCACGTTTGAAATTCTTGCTTTCTCCTCAAAAGCGCGCCTATCGAGGAACGGGTAAATCGGATGAAGGACTTCAAAGTAGCCTGTGCTTGTTAGCAGGGAATATAAGCGGGAGGAATGGGACATACGCTGTACATGACTGTCCGCCTCTGGATCAACCTCTAGCTGCGTAGGAGCCTTTGCTAGGGTATATAGTGAAATTTCTCTCTCAGGCCGTGCGAGCAAGCGTGTCCGAATTGTCTTGTCGATCTGGTGGATTAGGTCTTCGAGACGCGTATCCGCTAGCCTTTTCACCAACGAGTCGACTCGTTTCGGGGAGAAGAAGGCGATTCCCGAGCTCGGCACTGATTGGGAGTAGTCAATACATTATCCCAAGCATTGCTGTTGCAGCATACCTCGATCATCATGAGCCTACTAGGTTAGTACGAGAATCTGAGGGTCGGGGGAGTTCTCACCTTGAGGATTGAGAATTCATCGTAGAGCACCGCGCTTTCTGACGGATTCCTCATAAGATGGTCTATGAATAGTTCGGCCGAGGGCGTGGGATTGCTCGAGCCTTTCTGGGGAGTCGATGGATCTGCCGGGCGACGGTTAACTCGTTGCTCTGGACGCCCAGCTTCCCTTTGAGACGCCTTACCCTTCGCCCTGAGTCTGCGTTTCAAGTTGCTGAATTGACATGTCTCGTTTCGTTTCTAGCATCGTCAGAACACTGTTTCTATCGACAGCACTGGATCGACTAACGATGCAGTGCGTGCACGCGACGTGTCTAGGTTGAGCAGGCGGCACTGCGGGGGGGATAGTGAGAACCGAGCTAGCTCGCGAGGCTGCGTTGTTTGGGGGAAGGTATTGACAAGCTTACCAATGCAACGAACCTTCCGACTCCGACACTGGTCGCAGGACTTGTTGAGCCTGGGCGACTGCATGGTGTGTTGTGCTGGATCTCGGGCTTCGGGGGTTGGGGGAGTGCGCGAAGGCTTCGAGTTGGGAGAACAAAGGAACTCTCGGCCCCGAGAGGGAGGGCTTGGCGAAACCAGCCGTAGTATCGATCGAGACGTGGCACTGCCTCACTTTTGGGATGGGGAAGTTTTGAGATTCTACTGACGAATACGGCGGCTTGTTTTTTTGGGAGTTGAGGAGCCAGGTTCGAGAATGAATGGTTGTTGTTGGCTGAAGATGCGGTGTTGCGACAATATATACAGCAGAACTGGCACTGCAAAACTCACCTCCATGCCTCGAGGGCGAGAAGCTATAAACGCTTCCCTCCACCCATAGCAATGCCAGGCGTCTTGCCTACAGAGAAGCCCTCTCCGGGACAAGCCCATTCCCCCTAACCAAAGCCACCACATCCTCCGCAACGCCCCAAGAAATCTCATACCCCCTCCCCGCAGTCCCATACCCATGAACAATCGTCTTCCCATCCCCAAGCTTCTCCGCCTCGATACGCGTCCCGCCTTCGCGCGCGGGACGCCGCCCGACAATATCCCGGATAACGTCGAACTTGCCGCCGCTCTCCGGCGTAAATGGGAACCACTTAGCCGCCTCGCGGAGCAGCTTCTCGCGCACTTCCAGGTGCACGCGCGGGTCCCAGTCGTGCGGCTGCTTTGTGCCGCCGATGATGGTCCCGCCTTCGAGCGGGCGGGGCACGGCGAACGACCAGCTGCCGTCGGAGTTTTGGCGGGTGAGCGTGTTTGGGCACGGGTTGCGGACGAGGCAGGTTTGGCCTGTTACTGTGTTAGGCTCCTGGGGGGTCGTAGAGGGGGAATAGAGACATACCACGGATAATGTATGACTTTGGATCTTTGAACCCCACGCCAGAGCAGTTGATCACGGTCTTCACGTTGGGCGCGAGGTAGAAGGCCTCCTGCGGACTGGCGAGGGTGTACTCCTTCGTCTGGCCGCCCTTCAGGATGAACCGACGAAGCAAGTACGCAATGTAAACGGGTGGGTTGACGCAGAAGGTATCGTATCGCACGCCCCACGTCACATCCTTCGGCATCTCCAGCGCAGATAGTTTCCGGAATCCGTCCAGATGCGTGTAGAACTTGTCGAAGACGTCCGTTGCTAGGTAGTCGGCAGGCGGCGACTCGAGGTGCTCGATCCCCTCCGTGCCCTCGATGCCGGAGCCGGGGATCTTGGCTTGCGCCTTGAAGTGCTGGTATGTTCGGCGGGCCTGCTGTTCTTCGGAGGCGGCTTGCGCCGTGGAACCTGGGACGGGGCGGTAGTGCGCGCCTGCCCAGGGGGAAGCATAGTTGAGATTCAACGTGCCGGGCCAGTCGCGGGCGACGATCAGGATTGACTGGTTGGGGGAGAGATGCGGTTGGAGACAGACTGCGGTGGAGAGTCCGATGACGCCCGCTCTGGAGAGATTAGCTGCTTTGCTCGTGAAGGTGTCTTTCCATTGATTCCTACCCGATTACGATAATAGTTTCTTTTTCTGACATGTCAGTTACACGAAATTGGAAGCTGCGACAAGTTGCGGCGAAGATGTTGAACCCACGGCTGGGGTGAGGGGAGATATTAAGAATCCCCGCAGCAGCCTCTAGGGCGATGAGAACTGCCGATTCTCGGCCGTGGCTCAGGTTTGGAGACGCCGATGACAAGCTTTTCCTGGGCCGCTGCAGATCAACTTGATACGAGTGCAACCCTCTGCGGCGTCAATGCTCCTATTTTGCCGGAGGTGGTGGCCAGGGCGCCATTCAGAGACGGCTTGATGCTACGAACTTTTTCGGACACAGTTATGAGGCTACGCCAGGGCTATTTGGGCGCGGAATCTTGATTTCTGGATGATTCTCATTCTTGGATATGGAATTTGAGAACCTAAGGGCCGATGAAGATCTTGCGGAATTCGCTCGCTACATTAACGTCTGCCGATTCCGCAAGTTGTCCTCTCAACTGGCTGTCAAGGACGGGACACCGAATCAGCGATGACCTTGGCCGACTGCGAGCACAGGCTGGCAGCCTTGTATGGATGGGCAATTCGAACGAGTTGCGGGTCCATCCGATGACCGCAAGGCCGTCCTGAACTGCGACGATGTGCAGGGTGGGAGACAGCATTTCGGAGGTATGCTGGAGAAAGGGAAGTACTTGGAGTGATCGCGTCCGTCACTCTAATCCAATGCGTCTGGCAACTTCTCAATAGTGAATTTCCCTCTGGCAACCTTCATGATCGGTACGCCGGGGATTTTGCGGAGTCGGCGACAAAGGTCCTTATCATTGGTTGCGACAACGTAAATTCTGTGTTTCGATACCTTTCGCCACGTTAGCGGAAGCCATTCTCAAGCTCGGAGCCACTCACCCTGTCGACAAGACAGTCATCGGCGTATGTGCCCTTGTGCGAGCACTTGACCCTCTCCCACCTCGGGTCCTTCGCAACCCTCAGGGCTAGGCGGTACTTCTCCCCAAGCTTTTCCAATTCCGCAATCGTGCAATCCGTGAAGGTCGGGATACATTTCGCATACAACCTACACCGCATGAGCATATCGTCCCAATATTCCAATGACTGCATCCTTACAGATCCATCATAGCAGGTAATAAGTCAAGCTTCGCGCGAATGGCGTGGGAGACGAAGTTGGTATCGACTAGAACACGGTAGGGGGGACCGAGGGCGGTGTTTGCAGCGAAGAAGAGATTCGTCGGCGCGGCCTGGATATGGCGTGTCACCTCGTCGCCGGGCTTGGGCTTGGGCTTCTCGGGCGCTTTCTTGAGACGTTCGTCGCGGGCTTTGATCGTGCGCTTCATCTGTTGGCTGTCAGCGGCGATTTCGAGGTTGACATGGCGGGGAGTCTGACCTGCGCGAACTTCTTTGTTTTCTTTGCAACACCCATCTTGAATGTAATACACAGACGAGATGTTGGGGTATCGGGAAACAGAGAAACGGAGCTATTTGAGAGGCAGTCAACGGAGGTGGTGACGGGATCGAAAAAATTATCGGGCCGATATTTAGCCGACCGGAGAGCGATCCACGTGACTTATACCGGATTACTTACATATAATCCACATAATTACGTATAATCCACAATAGGAAAGAGCGACCGTGCATATTTATTTATCTTGCATTGCTCAGGGTCATTCCGGCGTAGCACTCTAAATCTCGATTCTATCAAGTATATCATTTACGGGCTGCCTCCGGCCTTGTTATAGACAAGGTTAGCCCGGATCGTCTCCACATCAGAGCCCGAAAACCCAAGTGTGTTCTTCAAATAGCCGGCCGCACCGTCGTACTTATCATCAAGGTGCTTCAGGAAGCCCGTCATGCCACCAGGGTGGACCCCCCACATGACCAGCAGCACAGGGTTTTTCCAGGCTGACTCGCCATAGAGCTTGCTCATCATCGCCAACAGCGTCTGGCGGCCGGGTTCGACTCCAACACGGGTCAGCATGAAGTCGTGGACGATGGCCTCGTCTGTGCTTCCGGCGAGACGATGGATCAGGGCTGCAATGACGCCTGTTCGGTCCTTTCCGGCTGTGGGAGGAAAGGTTAATCAGCTTTTCACTTCGTCGAGGGGAAGGATGGGGACGCACCAGAACAGTGGAAGACGAAGGGCTTCCCCGGCTCGTCGCGAATATGCTCGAATATGGCTTTGATGACAGGCGAATGCGACTCCAAGTAGCTTGAGTACATTTCGACAAGGTTCGCAATTGACATAGCATGGTCTGTAGGTGGCGTTTTGGCGGCGCTGGGTGGCTGCCCACCGATAGTGTCCGGCACCCAGACAACCTCGACGCCGTCGATGACTGGGCTGGGTTTGTTGGTGCGCTCGTCGGGCCTGCGCAGGTCAAAGATCTTCTTAATTTCGAGGGCCGCGAGAGCGTCGCTGGCCCCGTAGGGGAGGGTGGGGGGTGGTGCGCCTGAGCGGTATGCTAGGCCGGGTCGGAGGGCGGCTGGGAAGGGCGAAGAGGGTGTGGAAGCATTGCTGATGTCGCGAAGGTTGAAGAAACCAGGGACAGAGGAAAACGGTGCCTGAGAGATGATCTCTGCGACGACGTCCTCGGGGAGGGGCGTGTTAATGTCGGTTTCGACAAGCTCTTTGAGATTGTATGAGGGGGCCATGGCGTTGGTGTTGATGTTGGTCAGTGGTGATCTCCATCTGAATCTTTCCAAGCTTTATAGGGCTTACTGCGCCGAGTGCCCCTCCAAGCTTGCGATATTTTTATCTTCTCGAAGCTCTGTGAAAGGGCAGATCGCCGAGGGGCTGAAGGCTGGAAGCCTCGATGTGGGGGGTCCTCGTGTTGCCGACACCCGCGCTAGCTTCACATGGTGGCATTCGCTCCTTGCCCTCCCTGTCCATCGTCCAGAACAGGCCTCCTCGTACTCGGAGGATAGACGGACCCGCCTGAATCTGAGACACGGCTCTCCACACCGACAAGTGTTTCAGGAGCAAGTCGACCATTATGGTACTGTATCGCGTGCGCCTGAGCCTCGGGCCGGGGAATCAGTCTTGCCCCTGGTAGGGCAGAGCTCAATCGGACAGCTGTTCATCCGGCGGGCTCTTTCCGGTGACAGGATGCATGAGCTAGCATTGACCGACATTCCTCCCAACCAGACGTCATGAAGTGGGGAGTCTGAGAAATCTTGTTTGGGGAGGACCGGCCGGGCTGGACTGCATCAGGCCAATCCTCGATGGATACGCCTACCTTTGTTACATCCCATACAGAAGATCTATCAATATGCAATGGCCTTCAGAATACCCAATGAACGGTGTAGGCCCCTAATCCGTCTTCTTCCCCACATACCCCCCAGCACGGAGCCCAAAATAGCTAACGAAACAGACGACAACCATCGCAGCGAACATCAACCAATACGCTGCTTGATACCCCTTAAGCATATCGTCGTTCGAATGCTCCGTCACAGAAGCAGCGACCGCCGCGCTAACCGCCAGTCCAACCGAGTTGCCAACCTGCGAAACTGAATTAAACACCGCACCAGCAAGCGCCTGGTTCTGGCCTGGATATGCGCGGGATATAATCAGGTTAGAGACGGTAAAGAGGACTATCGTGCGTGGGTGTCAGTTTTCTACGCTCTCCTGGTTTGGTTGGGGGAGACAGACCATCGGGATGAAGAGGACTTAGAAACATGGCCATAAACGGGCCACGCCAGTATCCCCATTCGGGTTTGATGAGCGCCATAAGGAGCGGGGAGATGGTGGTAATGCACGCGGATCCGAAGACCAGAACCCCGACCTGGACTTTGTCGACTGTGTAGCCGGTGAAGATATTCGTGATGGCCCCGACTATGACCATTGGCAGGAACATGAGGGAGGAGTGGAGGGCGGAGTTGTCTTGAATCTCTTGGAAGCTGTCAAAGTTAGCCTCACTCTGACTTCTAGGCCTGCGGAGCGAACATACTATAGTGAGGAAAAGTACTGCAGAGCATTGAACTCGGCCCAGGTGAAGAAGACAATGATGCAGGTTGCCGTGAAGAGGGTGTTCTTCCATAGACTGTTCGGGATGAGCGCGGGACGGCCATGTCGTTCCTGCCATTCGACCCAGCCGACGAAGATAGGGAGTAGGGCGATTGCGACCGCGAGGAGGACGATAATATACGTCTCGCCGAGACGGTGGTAGCTCTCTGTTATTTGTCTGCTCACGATGTCAGCTGTGCTCATCTCCATGCTCGGGGCAAAGACACACTCACGCCAAAACAAACGACACCAACGCCAGCGAAACACTAATCAACGGCGCACCCACCCAGTCTATCCCCGCCAACCCCTTGATCAGAGGCTGACTCCTCGGCATCTCAGAAGGGAGACTCCAAAACGCCAACCCAGACAGACACGCATTGATAATCGCACTGATATAATACCCAAACCGCCACCCAATCGAATCCGCAAACACACCACCAAGAATCAACCCAACCGAGTACCCCAGCGGCTGACCCATCCCCATACTCGCAAACCCCAGATTCCTCCCCTTCCCCGGCGGAAACGTCCTCGTCATCAGACTCACCGCGCAGGGCAGACACATCGCAATCGAGACCCCAAGCAGCGTGCGGAACGCGATAATCTGCGCCCCCGTCTTCGCAAGCCCACAGGCAAGCGTGAAGCCCGCGAAGAGGATACTCCCCGTTATCCACACGCGCTTGTCGCCGATGACGTCCGCGACCGATCCGAAGATGAGCAGTGTGCATCCGGCTGCGAGTGCGTACACGGCTGCGGGCCATAGGAGGAGCTCGCGCGAGAGTCCCAGGTCTGTGGCCATGCGCGGCAGCGCGACGGTCAGAATGCCGGAGCCCATGGTGTTGAGGAAGCTGACGCCTGTGAGGGCGGCGACGGCGGTTATTGCTTGGGCGCGGCTGATGTTGTTGCTGCTGCTGTCATTGTTGTTGTTGTCGTCGTCGTCATGGTTGTTGGGGTTGGGGGATTGTATAGATAGTGTGCGGAGCTCATGGTGCAGGAGGGTTTCTGGTTGTTCCATTTTGGCGGTGGTTGGAGTGGGCAAGTTGGTTCCTGGAGTGGTTGGATGCGATTGAGCGATTGATATAACCAAAGGGTATTGAGTCGTGCGTGCTGGGAGGAAGAATATTCAGTAACTTCGAAAGCGACTAGCGGAATCGTTCCGCGTTGAGGATGTAAGCTGAGAAGCTGGATTATTGTTCAAGATTGTGGCGGGGCTGTTTAGTCGACGTTTGATTGGCTGGTTGTGATTTAACTCCTCCAGCCGCAAGGAGTGCAGAAAATTGTTGGATGCAAACGGATTTTCGGCTGAGATACCAGTAGTGGAGGGCGGCTCGGCCTTCGGGATGGGTCGATGAGCCGATTATGGATATACCCAACGGGGAGGAAGCTTATATTCTTTTATCCCTTCCACGACGCAAGGAGGTCACCAACCCCCTTCATTTTTACTTGTATAGCCATCACCCAAACTATGTATCCCAGCCTGTGCTACAATCGTCTGCGAAAACCGCAGTGACGGGGTTTCGCGCTCTTTTCGTGGTTTTAAGAAGAGCTAGCGGGTGTTCGCAAGACGTCACAACGTATTCGACGCTTTGAAGATTTATCGTTTCGTTCGTCGGGCTGTACAAGGGTAAAATGAAGCAACGACCGGGTCCTGATTCGGATGGGTCTAATGGGTAATAATATCGACTTTTGCCTTGCTCGGATCTGCGAGGTCGCGTTGCACTGGATACCGCCCGGCTCGCTTGGGCGGGGACTCGAGGGAGTCGTGGTTGCCAGGATGAAGATGAGAATGGGAGACTGGTGCTTTCGTGCGAGAGATATAGTCCACAGGGTCGGGGCGGTGACGTTCTTCAGAGGACGGTCGATGTATATCCATATGGTATTCACCTCTGAATGTGAGTAGGGCAGGGTCTCACACGTGACAAACGATGAAGCGTCGACCGACTATAAGAAAAGGTATAAGGAAGGCTAGGGCTTGAGTAAAATAAGTACAGACAGGGATTGAGACAACTTTAGCTCGGTACAATGAACAGCGTGAAGGGGCTGCAAGAGCATTCCAACGAGGCGACGTCAACGAGACAACAAGACGCCCTGTGGGGATAAAGAATACAACGTGTAATATAGCCTCCGCTGGCAATTCATACTTATAACTCGGAAACCAAGCGGCATTCTCACTATTCTTCATCATCCAGCGCCGGCACCTTTCGAGCCTGCGCCCGAGCCCGACTACCGCTAACTGTAATAACACTCTGTTGAGAGTACCCGTGTACATAGCCTTAACAGGAAGCAGCGCAGATATATTAAGCAACAAGCCTGATTCTACCAGAGAAGTGAGACATCGCAAATCCCCGCTAAGCGTGCATTCCGCGGGCCGAGATACACTGTCGACATGTGCCTCGCGCCAAGTAGGGCATGCCAATACCACAAGCCCTTGATGTCTCTGACTGTCATTTAACTCCACCAAATCCGGGGCTAAGCTCATCTCTCCGCTCCCCGCGTTGTCCTTCGAATCAGTGCCGTCGAAGTCAGACTGCTAGAGTCATACCGTACAACGAGCCCTCCCCGCTTTCCATCTACGCCACTCGCGAACAATGTTCTTGCGACGTCAACTTTGGCGGTCACTCTTGTCCCTTGCGAGGCTATCCAGCATCCGGCTAGGCCTTCTGTAGGAGCTCGATCGGTCACATGGGGCAAACCGCAATGATCATGGCACAGCGGCTACAACGGCAGAATAGCAGGGTCAGGTAGTATATTATCAGGGCCTCTAGGTTCTTTTAGTCGAAGGGTTAGTGTGGGTGTCGGATATCTATTCTCTGAACGTGCGTCAGCATCAACATCAGCATTACGTGCTGCGTCTCCGCGATGCGCCTCTCAAGCTACGCTCCTCTGTTCCTCGCCGCCGTGGCCCTTGCCTCGGCTTCAACAGCCCCAGAAGCCCTCCCAGCAACCGTAGCCGCAGTCGACGTGCCAGCGTCGCGCGACGTCACTCTCATCCCTGTCCACGGGGTCTCTCAGGGAGACGTGCACCTCCTCGT
Source organism: Aspergillus lucknowensis (assembly GCF_044049455.1). NCBI lineage: Eukaryota > Fungi > Ascomycota > Eurotiomycetes > Eurotiales > Aspergillaceae > Aspergillus > Aspergillus lucknowensis. Next base: position 35,899 of record NW_027263578.1, on the reverse strand, counting down.
GCGCCGCCAACTCGACCTAGACGACATCGTCGACGGAATCCGCAACCTGCTCGAGCCGATCCTGCACTTGCTAAAGCCCGCGAGCCTGCAGAACATCAACCTGATCGTCACGCAGCTCGCCTCGCTGCTCAACGGCGACGGCGCATCAAATACAAAGGATCTCGTTGATTCCTTGAACAGCGCACTGAACTCTGATGTATTTATGCAGTTGGCTGCGCAGCTGGGGCCTCTTCTCCCGGTATTCCCCCTTCAGCGCTCTACTCTGCGTCTCTTCCGCACTGAAGAATCGTTTTCTGACTACAGCAGACGTTGACTGCACTGCTGGACGCAGACCTCATCGCTAAACTCAAGGGCATCCTCGACAGCGCAAGTCTCCTTCTCACCCGCGACACCGCAACCCAGATCCGCGATCTCGTGGATAATATCGCTCCGGTATTTTTCCTTTTCCTCCATCCTCCCGAGAAAGATTCTAACTCGTCAAGATCCTCCCATACGTCGGCGACATGATTGCCTTCTTCGTCAACCTCATCGTCGGCGGCGACGGAGGGAGCTCGGCAACAGTGACACCACCTACAGCGACAATATCGCAGACCACTGACCCGGGAAAACAGGCACCACAAGAGACTGAGACCGGGACCGATTCCTCGGACTGGTGGGATTCGCCGGGCGAGCTGGGCTCCTACGACCACGGCGGTGAGGCTGAGCCGACGGGGACGTCTGATTCTGCAGATGAGGATGGGGATTCAGAGTCTAAGTCTGGGACTGAGACTGAGACGTCGCCGGCAGATCCCGGGTTTACTGGGGCGGCGGGGAGGGTGTCGGTTGGGGTGGGTGGTGTTGTTGTCGGGGTGTTGGTTGGGGCTGTGGTGCTTTGATAGGGTTAGTTAGGGTTAGTCTGTGGTAGGAGGGAGTCGGAGCGTTGTCATGGTCTGTTGCCTTTACCCAGGGATCATGGATGAGAATTCTTCAGGTATCGGCACTTGTTGTTAATCTATAATGAGATGATGGATCTAGGCTTACCGTGGTACAACTCTCCTCTACGACTCTCAGTCTGCAAGAACCTTAAAGCAAGTAGCAATAAGCCCACCAGCAGTACAGACAGGTTACGGACGATGCCATAGACATGATCCGAGACTCGGCAGACGTTGTGAAACCAGCACCCAAAAGCTTTGAAGAAGATTCCCACGCAATGGAAATCATCGGCCTTTTGGAGACGGTCAAGAATACGACCACCAACACGAGAGGCGTGACTGATGATTCCCCATCAGGCTCTGCTACGCGGGTTACCCCGCTTGCCCTCATCCAGCCCTTCGAAGTTCAGCTACCGGCACGGGTGGAGAGGTCGGAAGGCAGTTGGAGACAGGATGTCAGACGCCTGCACCGTCGCGACAATCTATTATTCATCGGTGAAACGTCTATGAGGCCGCCCATGACACCGGCGACGCCACTCTTTGCCCCGCGCGAGGACGCCTAATCATCTGCTAGAAAAGATCGGAAATTTCAGGAGGAGGTTTCCAGAGTCGACATACTGCTCTAACTATGCCTACGAGTCCTCCAGAGATCTACCCCCTTGCCCGGGACGAGGCGGAAACCACCCGGTAAGCAGTGCCATACTGCACCCGCTAAACAAGCCCGGATACTCATTCAGAACAGCCTGAACGATCAACACAGATGCCTCGTCGATATCGCCGGAGGCCTAATCGACAGCACGGTGCCCTTGGAGAATGTATCCGCCGTTGCGGACGTCGGCACGGGGTCGGGGTGCGTCTGCATGCCGGAAGCTCTGAGGATAGAGGCCACTGACAAAATACTGCACGGCAGGATATGGCTCCTCGAAGCGCGAGACCTGCTCAACGAACGCACCGCCAACCGCGCACGATACTACCACGGCTTCGACATCTCCGCCGCTCAATTCCCGGCCCCGTCTGCGCGGCAACAGCATGGCATGAACATGAATTTCTCCGTCCACGACATCCTCCGCCCCTTTCCTGTGGAACATCACAACCGCTATGACCTGGTTCACGTCCGGATGCTCGTGGCTGCGCTCGTAGAGTCTAAGTACCGCGAGGCCGTTGCGAATCTGCTCACAATCCTCAGTATACACTCTCCCTTCCCAAGGCCCACTGTTGAAGGTCTTATCTTACTGACTGCGGCAGAACCCGGCGGCTACTTACAGTGGGTTGAGCTCGACTCCTCGGCGCTGCATGGCTCGCCGAGCGCGCGGGACCCCCGATCTGCGAGGCCAGTACACGCGTGGCTGGAGTTCCTCGACGGAAACGGGTTAAGTCAGTGCCCGCCACGCACGATCCAGGACGCCTGTAAGGAGGTAGGAGGCCTGGTTAATGTCTCCGCGCGGTCCGTGAAAGTCCGCGGGTGTGAGGAGTTGGGTACGGAACGCACGCAGCGTTGGCAGTTGCAGGCTTGGGCTGCGGTTTTGCCGCAGGTGTTTCTGAGGACCGGGGCGGTTTCAGATCGTGTCGCGGCGGATGTGTGTGCGGGGGAGGCTATAGATGGGTTGAAGAGTTATTTTGCGGATGGGGAGGTTGTAGATCTTGCGTTTGGGGTGGTGGTTGGTCAGAGGCGTATGGGGTGATCTTTGCCTTCTGAGTATGTAGATGATGATTGAATGCTGTTCAACTAGTTCAATCCTACAATGGCATCGGTATGATTTTAGGGACAAGTTCTCCCGGGCACGGCGCGATATAGTTAAGGAGGGTGGGCGACGTCCGAGTGAGGTGCTGTGGCTGACGAGTACAGATGAAGCTGGAGAGGAGTGTTAGGGTTACCGTGGGGCCTTATGGGAGAGCGAAAGCTTGACTATTGCTGTTGTGGGTTGGATTGGATCTCACGAGGAGGTAGTCTCAGCATTGGTACAGCCCTGGTACACGGTACTATATCACTGGGACCATGGACTACACAACAGCCCTTAAAAATCGATATCTTCCAAGCTAAGACAGCATATTCACACAAAAACAAACCTAACTATCAAGCAGACGCCTTATCCTCAACATGCTTCACCTCACCATCCACCTTCTTATCCCCATCCTCGCGATCTAACCCCTTGTGCATATCCCGACTAAACTCAGCAGCTACCGCCGCAGCAGATCCCATCCGCCCGGTGTCGAATATCACCGAGACCTCCTCGATCGTGAGTTTGCTGTCACCACCTACGTTAGCATGCCCCTGCCAAAGGGATTTACGGAACGGAACGTACCTCGTCTCCGGGAAGAAGAACCACACGATTGTGAGGTAGATGCACAGCAGGACGATATAGACAATGTAACTATGAAACCAAGTCAGAGTTTGTTCGAGTGGTCGCACCCACAAGATCTTCGGTTGGGTTGAGTGACTTACTACTTCCACTGGATGTTATCCAGGGCAATCGGGTTGACCCATTGGTTCTGCATTGCGTCAATCAAGAATGAATAGAGAGAAACTGGACCAGAGTAATATCACTTACGAACGCCTGCGCAACGCTCTGCACCGAGAGCATAATGCTCAGCCCCTTGAGGCGCATGTGATAGGGCAGGATTTCCGCGCCGTACGAGACTGTTCCTGTTAGAAAGAAAACGTACTCTTGTCTCGTTGGCAACATACAAGGTAGAGGCGTCCACCCAAAGTCATAGAACCCGTAGTAAATGAAGAGCATCGGGACGATCGCGATACCGGTTGCCTTGCTCTGCGTCGAGGCGAACCCGCCCTATACAGCGAGGTCAGCGAGGTTAGGTCTCCTGGGCCTTATGAATTTCGGCGGAAGGAACAAACCGATAGCCCCGTGAAGATGATGTACGTCGCTAGCATGCCAATCGTCGAGACGAGCCAGAGCGTCCGACGCCCGAATCGGTCCGCGCTGAAGGACCCGATGTACGCTAGGATGAGGTTCCAGGCGGCCAGGCCGCCGTTTATTCCGGCTGACAGTGCACGCCCTGGTTAGACGACGATTTACAGTTTACGGGTAGTTAGCGAGTTGGTGAAGGGAACGTACAGATATCCCGCGGATTGGTGATCCCCGCGAGGTTCAGCACCGGAGTGAGGTAGTACGTTATAATCCCGTTTCCGACCCAGTTCTGCAAATGCAAATATCATCAGAAAGTGCACAGATTGCACAGATCGCACGAGTATGTTATGTGTCTCTTACAGTCCCAGTCGCCATTGTAATAAGCACCAGCAGCCGGCGGCGATTCCCCGGCGTGCGGAGGAAATCCCTGAAGCTAGTCTTGGAGTTCTCCTCCTCCAGTTGGATGGCGTGGCAGATCTCCTTATACTCGTACGAGACGAGCTCGTCGGTCTGGTCGCCGTTTGCGTGGTACTTTGCCAGGATTGCGAGCGCGCGCTCCGTTTGGTCGTGGTGGATCAGCCACTGGATGGTTAGCGCTGCGGCCTAAACATGTAATGGACATGAAGGGGAGGAATGCAAAAGGGATGGGGGGTTGGTGTACCCTGGGACTCTCGGGGATGGAGAAGAGGGCGAGGAGGAGGAGCGTGGGAGCCACGATTTGGAAGAGGCATGGCGCTCGCCACGCCCAGTTTGTTGGGCCCCAGCTCAGCGAGCCGTCTGGTAGAATTAGTATTCATGAGTAGAGTATCGTTTATGATGCGACTTACAGCAGAACCAGGCTGCTACAACCGAGCCGACGTAGTAGTTCGAGTAAAAGCTGCATGACAGGACGCTATCATATTCTTAGTATATCGGTTGAATCCTCTTCGGAAGACTCACGCTCGAAGCCGCGGGTGTGCTATCTCCTGGAGTAAAGCGATGGCCGTGATCTTGCCGAATGGGCTGGCGGCACTATAAAGGGGTTAGCGACGTACAAAGTCGAGACCAGCTGCATACCCCATAAGAACTCGTCCGGCGATGAACATTCCCCGATTCGTGGCAAAGGCGTTCACGAATGCTCCGCAAATCTATACTGTTAGCACCATTCCGCTGCGAATATGCAGACGTACCAGGAGGATCGAGCCTGTGGCTAGGGCTATCTTCCGTCCCCATTTTGCGTTGACCGCAGAGCAGAAGTAGGGCGTTCTATTCGCTTAGTGTTAGAGGAGTCTGAGGTAGGTGGTAGTACCATACACGATAGCAGCTGGAATGTTCAATTAGTTCAGATCTTCGGATAGACACAGGAGACGCACGGAGGAAGAGGCTGGCCGAGATGAGACCAAGGTCATTGCTGCTCGGATCATTGAAATAGCCCGTCCACTGGGGCAGCGCTTGAAGACCATTGAGCAGCGAGGCATCGTAGCTGCATAGGTCAGCGACAATACTGCAGCTTAAGTCTTTGTATCCAGGAAGCACTCACCCAAGGTAAAACACCGCCCAGTACAGGCAGACACAGTGGAAAACGTTCCATCGCAGACAGGGATCCTTCCACCAGGTCTTGTGCGTGTTATTCCGGTACTGCGAAAACAGCTGCGTTGTCTCGCTGCCTGCCATGTTGTCGTCTGGGCTTGAGGTATGTCAAGGAGAAGCGTGGAGGCGCGGAGAGAACAGCTTCAAAAAGGTCCTGGCTTGGCGCACTTCCCCAGATTTACACCCCAAGGGGAGAGGCGATTCCGAGCCTCTCGGAATTCGGTGGTCTGGTCGATTGGCTGCCGTCTCTGGGTGTGGCGAGATCTCCGCAATTGAAACCCCAGGATGAGTTCATTTCCGACATGCTCGGGATTTCCGAGACCGACGGAAAGAGGCGCCAGCAGCAACGGAGCAGGTAATCCTCGCCGCATATAAGGCGTTGACAAGATAGCGGGGGAAAGGCGCTCAATACGCTGAGGAACTTGTCCCTTCGATTGATTACCCCACTAACACGAAATGGCCACCGAAACCATCGCAGTCAGGCCGACTCCAACCTGGATCCCCCTCAAGATCGAGGACCCCATTCCGCCGCCGTTTCTGACGCCAAAGTTCGGGTTCAAGGTCACGCCTATCCATCCCACCTTTGGGTGCGAATTGGAGGGCGTGGACTGGAGCAAGGACATCTCCGAGGAGGTCTACCAGGAGATACGCGACGTCGTGGACAAGGTATGCAAAAGCTCTGGGTGTTTGTAGCTATGCTGCTAATTAGATAGTATGGCGTCGTTGCATGCCGCAAGACAGGACTCAGCGACGAGGCCCATATCAAGTTCTCCGCGCACTTTGGCGAACTTGACGATGTCAGGCCGTACCAGAAAGCTGGACGTGTCCATCGCCTGGCATACCCTGAGCTCTTTGATGCGGGGAACATCGATCCTCACACGGGCGACGTGGCGCCATTGACGGCTGCCCAGGTGATTGGGAACAAGGTACCTCCTGGGCATCTGCAGTGTCTTGGTAGTGTCGTGCTTATGGGTTAATGTCTAGGCCAACGAGCAATTCCACGTTGACTCTTCCTTTAACGGACGCCGGGCGGGACACTCCCTCCTTCTTGCGCACATCCTGCCGCCGAAAGGCACGGGTGGTTCAACGGAGGTGAAAATGCCCTCAGGACCTATGCGAGAATAAGATACTGACAAGTTAGTACTCCGACTCCCGCACCGCGTATGAAGAACTCCCCGACGAGACGAAGCAGCGCATCGAAGGCCTCGTCGCGAACCACTCCCTCTTCCACTCGCGCAAGAAGGCAGTCCCAGAGTACTTCAAGGACACCGATCCAAGCAAGCTGCCTCTGAGCAAGCATAAGCTGGTCCAGCTCCACGAGCCGAGTGGACGCAGGGTGCGTAGAACTCCCTGGACTACTAAGAGTGAGACTGACCTTTCAGAATCTGTACATTGCATCCTACGTCTACAGTATCGAGGGCATGCCCAAGGACGAGAGCGACGCCTTGATTCAGGAACTCCTGACCGTCGTCGAGACGCCGCGGTACCGGGTGACGATTGACTGGAAGGACGAGGGCGACATGATCATCTGGGACAACACAGCGGTCCTGCACCGTGCCACGGGGGGATCGTATGAAGGGAAGTTCCGGCGAGATATGCGACGGACGACGGTCAAGGACATGAGCAGCGCGCGGTTCGGGCTGAATGGCGAGGGGGCGGATTGGCGCGTTGGGCTGCCTTAGATGTAGAGGTAAACATAGCCAGTCCAAGTAAATGTTGAATTCATCTAAATCCTAAGTGGCGACTGCTCTGATCCACCGGGACTGCTTACTCCATCAACGGGTCAATGCGGGGGTCTGGCACAGCGTCCAAGCTTTCTGTTCTTCCTCCTTCAACTCTCCGAGTGCAGCGTAACTTTCTGAATACAATCATGTTCTAATTCAGTCGCAATGTTGCCCAACCGCGTTGTCAAATCGCGTGGGAAATATACCCCCCGAGCGTGGTAAGCCCACCGTTGCTGGCCTTCGACTAGTTATTAACGCAATTCAACAAGCGTCCTATGCAGAAAGCGCAAACTAAAGGTTCCATCCCTCCGTATTTTCCAGAATCCAACTAACCACTGTGGTAGTGCTGCGGGAACGACCCCTGCGCCAGGTGCACACGGCACGGCGTGGCGTGTATCTTTTCCGATGACCCGTCCATCGAAGTGCCGAATACGCGACGGGGGAGCGTGCTCGTCAAGGAGTTTGCTCTCAGATACGGCAAAAGTGACAGCCCGTCTGGAATAGAGACGCGGGTGCGGAGTATGGAGGCAACAATCCAGGCGCTTGCCCGACTCATCCCGGAGTCTGGCGCAGCGGAGACGGAGCCTCAGCCTGACGAGAGTGGATTTCAGGGTATGACGAAGCCCGTCGGTGCATCTTGCTTAACATGCTAACGTTGTGAAGGCGAGACGGCGTTCCAGTCCCTGGTCAACACCGTCAACGCCAGCATCACCTCGCTCCGGGCGCAGATCGGGCCCGAGGACGAGCCTGTATCGGTGGCGCCTCAAAATCACAGCCCTCAATCGATGGAGGCAGATGGAGGCAGGAAATCGTACACAACTGTGCGCTTCGGTGCGCGAGATATGCGATTCCCCGAGCCAGCAGACTTCATGCGCTACCTGGAGTTCATTTTCAGGGATATCAACGCCTGCCACCCTTGTCTGAACGAGGCCGATTTTACCTCGAAAACACATAAAATGCTGGAAACTCGCATAGTCCAGCCCTGCGATGCGTCGCTACTCGCCACCAACTACATCCTACTTGCCCTCACCGACATCCTGACCGATACCAGCCCGGTCCAGGGGAGAACGTCGCTCCCAGGATGGCAGTGGTATCTCGCTGCTGACGAGATCATGGGGAGGAGAAAGCTCAGCGGTCGAGCTGACCTCGCCTTAATACAATTCCTTATCTGCGAGGTGCGTACACGGACCAAGGTTGGCTGCTCTAACACGCTGTAGACGCTCTATCTGATCCACGCCGACAAGCCGAACGCCGCATACAACGTCTCCGGCCTGGCGTGCAGGCTGTGCTTTCAACTCGGCCTCAACCAGCAGGAACTCTGGGGCCAGGATTGCCCACCGTTCCAGGTCCACATGCGCCAGCGCGTCTTTTGGACGGTCTACTCTCTTGACAGACGGGTATCCCTCAGCTGCGGGAAGCCGTTTGGGATCAGAGATTCCGACCACCGCGTTGACGAGCCAGCCTGGATTGACGATCAGGTTCGCAGCCCTTGCACTCTTAACTTCTCTAGTTGACCACCCTTGTACAGAGCCTGCACCCAGACCAAGACCTCCCACCACCCGACCCCGACAACTCGTGTAACGTCTACCTCTCGTGCCTGATTGCGTTTGCCCGCTTTGCCGGCGAGATCTGGGACCAGGGGTTCTCGGCCTCGTCCACGCGAAGCCCCCTCCCGGGAGAGAAAACGGCCATCCTCGACGCCCGGATCAAGTACTGGGTGGACACTCAGTTCGCCGCGATACCGCTGCTGTCCACGCAGAGCACGCCGACAAAGCGACAGCTCTGGCAGGGCACGCTTATTCGCACGGTTCGTCCAATACCTCGTTTTACCTACCGATATTTCGCCGTTATCTAACGAATCCAGAGAATGAACCAACTGCGCATCCTGCTCCGCCGCCGCACAATGGCCTCACTAGCATACACGCGACAAGACGGCCTGATATGCGGGCAACTCGCCACAGAAATCATCCAAGACCTGCACGCGCACGCGACGGAAGCCCAAAAACCCAGCTCGCTGCGCTTCCACATGGCCATCGCGCTCGGCGACGCGATCCTCATCCTCGCCACGCTGCTTTGTCGCGACCTGACGAGTCTCGATCTCAACCTGCACGAAATGCGCGCGCTGTATCTCGAGTCGTACCGGCGCGGGGTGTCCATACTCCGCGACATCGCGGTCTCCCTGCACACGGCTGGGCGCATCCTGCAGGATCTCAGACATGTCGTTGGGGTCGTGGAGCATCTGCACGGCGGGCTGCGCGGGTCGCCGCAGCCGATGGACTTTGCGGACTCGGTGCCGCCGAATCCGGGGGAGTTGTTCCAGTATGGGTTTGAGAATTTGAATGCGGGGTTCTTGCCGAGTCCGTTTCTACCGGAGTGGGTTGGGGCAGGTCTTGATCAGACAGGTACCCGTGTAGGGGATGATCTATTTATTGGAGGTGCCAGTGGCGGTTATGACGATAGTCTCTTCGCCCTGCAGGGGGGGCATGGGATTTCATGGGTTTAGCACTTTGTAATCTACCGCCGGAAGATAACTACGCGCTGATCTATAGAGAGTTCTCAATCTCAAATATCGCCGCCAAACCGGCTTGAAGCTTCTCCGTAGTCTCGCGATCCAACCCCGGCAGCGGCCGCCGGAAAGTGTCGTTTGCGTTCCCAGGTACGTATAGCTTCAGCGCGGTCTTTATCGCCAGGAAGCCCTGCATTATCCAAGGTATCAGCCATGATATCTCAAATGTTATGGACATTGGAGGGAGAGAGCGTACCACACTGTTAATCACGGCGTCAGCCTCGCTCACGCGGTCTTGCAGCTCTTGCGCTTGGCGGAGTCTGTTTTCGTTAACTCTGTTCATAATTTCGCTGGGCGTGGACATACAGGTCGAGATTGCCCGTTTCCAGGGCTTCTGTTGCCTTTTGAAAAATCTCCACACAGGTTTTCGGGTACAGATTTGCCCTATCTTCGTCAGTTACACCGTTGCACCTTCAAAGTTCACCTGGTAACAGCGGTCTTACGGGCCCCCAATGCACCCGTGCTGTCTTCCGACGAGCGCAGGAAGCAGGTAATCCGTGCTCCCTGGCATGACGAGGAACGGAAGGGGATGCCGGGTGCGATACGCGGGCGAGTTGGCGTGGAGGGCGACGCGGTATCCCTTTGCGATGTTGAAGCAGGTGAGTTTCACGCCGCTGGATGCAGGCATTAGATTACGTAGCATAGAGCATAGGGTATCTCGTAGTGGGACGCCTACGCGATATTCTGGTGCTCCCTTCGTCTCTGATTTAGTATCCGGTATGTCACATTAGGGTTTGAAGACTCACGAGATGTCAATCAGGAACTCCGCGTCGAGGTCTATACCACCTGCTGCAAATGGAATCTATCCGACGTTGGTCTCAACCAAACAAACAGGACTTCTGAGCACCCACGTTGTATATGAACACTGGGACTTGACTGCTATCCGCGACGGCCGTGAAGAATTCCCTCAGCGCCGCCTTGTTCTTGCCGTACACGAAGGCAAAGTACCCCGGTGCTACGACGATTCTGAAGACAACAACGTCAGTTTCCAGCACGGTGGTGGCTGGATATGCCCGGGTGCAGGGAACGCACACAGCATCAGCACCAGCGGCCGCAGCCTCAGCAGCTTGGGCTTGACACTCGCGCACGCTGGCACCGACGATACCAGAAATCAGCGGGATGTTCCCGTCCAGGCCATTCTCCTGGATAGTTTGTCTGGCTGCCTTGATCAGGGTAACGCGCTCCTCGCGATCGAGTAGGGGTCCCTCGCCGAGCGTACCCCCGAGTACGAGTCCGACACCTGCCTTTGCGAGTCGAGCGATGTTTGCTTTGAATGCGGGGAGGTCGATGGTTTCGCTGTCGTCGGTGAATGGGGTTACTACGGGGGCGTAGACGCCGGGGCGGAGGATACTCGTGTCAGGCATGATGACTGTGAGAGGAAGTCAACAGTTCAGGGGTACGGAGTGAATACAAGTAGTGTTGTAGCCTCCCCCTTCGTTCATGTTCTATCCTATCCCCAACGCAGTGAGTATTCCGACGCCCTCGGAACGCAGACCCACCGCGCCGTCTCCCCCCGTCCGCATCTGCGGGGTGAGAAGTACTCCGAGTACTCGGCTCATCGTCTTAAATACAAGTAAATGCACGAATATTGGAGGAAGCTCCGTCTGAATTGGCAACCAAGGCAGCATGGACCTGAACACGATCACGATCACCTCCTTCACCGTCCGCGACCTCAGATGGCCGACGTCTCTCGACGCCATCGGCACGGACCCCATGAACCTGGCCGGGGAGAATTCATTCGGATACCTCCAGTACAAGACGAATGTCCCCGGCCTGATCGGAACGGGGTGGTCCTTTGCAAATGGACAGGGAAACGAGTAAGCAGCCCTTGACCTGTCTTGTACAGCCGAATATATCCTCAATAAAGTGGCAGCGTCCTCTGCACGGCAATCCGCTCCCTCGCCCCCCGCCTGCTCAACCGCCCCCTCGCCTCCCTAACAGCAAACATGGGCCTCACCCAGCGCAAGCTCCAATCCGGCCAGATCCGCTTCATGTCCCCCGAGCGCGGCGTGCTGCAGCTCGCGACCTGCGCCGTCCTCAACGCCATCTGGGACCTCTGGGCCAAGGCCGAAAAGAAGCCGCTCTGGAGGCTAGTCGCAGACTTCTCGCCGGAGGAGCTCGTCCGGGCCATCGACTTCCGCTATCTCTCTGACGTCTTGACGCCCGAGCAGGCCGTTGAGATGCTCCGCGAGACGGGGAAGTCGAAGGCCGAGCGTTTGCAGCTGGCGCTGGAGAATAAGGCTGTGCCGGCTTATAATACGTCCGCGGGGTGGTTGGGGCATTCGGATGACAAGGTAATGCACAGAGTAACTATCGTTGTCAGTGCTAATGTATTAGGTCCGTGAGCTACTAGGTCAAGCGGTTCAGCAGGGCTTCCGGCACTTCAAGTTAAAGGCTGGCCTTGGTCTTGAAGTCGACCGGAAGAGGCTCGGTCTTGTCCGTGAGGCTGTGGGCGATGAAGGCGTCCTGATGGTCGACGTGAACCAGATCTGGGACGTGGACGAGGCGATTGAGTATATGAAGCAGCTGGCCGATTTGAAGATATGGTATCGCCCACCTGACGGCCCGCCATACCTTCGATGCTAACAGCCAGCAGGTTCATCGAAGAACCCACATCGCCCGACGACATCCTGGGCCACGCCCGGATCCGCGCCGCCCTCAAGCCCTACGGCATTGGCGTCGCAACAGGCGAGCACGTCAACAACCGCGTCATGTTCAAGCAGCTGCTGCAGGCGCACGCGCTGGACGCAGTACAGCTCGACGCCTGCCGCCTGGCGTCAATCAACGAGATCCTCGCGGTGCTCCTGCTGAGCGCGAAGTTCGGCGTCCCCGTTGTCCCGCACTCCGGCGGCGCGGGGATGGTCGAGCTGTGCTCGCACATCAGCACGATCGACTTTGTCGCGGTCTCCGGGAAGAAGAGTATCCTGGAGTACACGGATCATCTGCACGAGGCGTTTGAGGCGCCGGCGGCGATTACGCCGGACGGGATGCATGTCACCCCGGTTGCGCCGGGGTACTCGTGTGATGTGAAGGAGTCGGTGTTTGGCGAGTTTGAGTGTCCGCAGGGGAGCTTCTGGAGGTCGGCGAAGGGGCTGGAGATGCTGAATGATCCGTGGCGAGGGACTCTGGGCGAGCAGACTTCATAGAATTCATCACATTCATCTTTCATCCAGAATACTCTCGACGTAGAGAGGACCTGCCTCGGAGAACTTCCGATGATATGCATCGATCAACAGCCAACCCCGCGTTTGGCTATCTGCTGCAGATCGTGCAGGGTCGTATTCAACAGTGCCATCGGCCGACTGCAGTCCGGCCTGCTATATATTCTTGTTAAGCTCTGCTCGTCGACAGGTATTGAAGAAACAGTTGCGACTAGCCATGTCTTCTGTTGATCACCCGCCAAAAGGCGCCTTCCGCCTGGTCCTGGACAACCCCTACCTCTGTGGGGTGGCCTCGGTAAGCTTGATCCGCTGTGAATACAATATCTATATCTATATCTCCTAACGAGCCAGTTCTCGACGCTCGGAGGCCTGCTCTTCGGCTACGACCAGGGCGTCGTCAGCGGCGTCATCACCATGGAGTCGTTCGCCGCGCGGTTTCCCCGGATCTTCTCGGACAGCGGGTTCAAGGGCTGGTTCGTGTCGACACTGTTGCTGGGTAAGCAAAGATGAGACCCGACTCCCCTTGGCCACGGTGAAGCTAAGATCTCAGCTGCGTGGTTTGGATCTCTGATCAACGGGGCTATTGCCGACCGGCTGGGCCGCAAGCTGTCGATTAACCTGGCCGTCGTGATCTTCGTCATTGGGTCTGTCTTTCAGTGTGTCGCCATCAATGTGCCGATGATCTTTGCAGGGAGAGCGGTTGCTGGCCTTGCTGTTGGCATGCTCACTATGGTCGTTCCGCTGTATATTTCCGAGGTAGTTGAGCCTGCTGCCGTGATTTCGAATTCTAATTCAGATGATAGGTGTCCATCCCTGAGATCCGCGGTGGTCTGGTGGTTGTGCAGCAGCGTGAGTCCCCTTCGAACCCTCTAGGCCATGCGCCCTAACGACCCAGTCTCGGTTACCATTGGTATCCTGATCAGCTACTGGATCGACTACGGCAGCAACTACATCGGCGGCTCTCGCTGCGCCCCGGATCTCCCGTATAGCAACGGTGTCAGCTTCGACCCATACAGCGATGTCCCTGTAGGCGGCTGCACCGGCCAGTCAAACACCTCCTGGCGCCTCCCCCTGGGTATTCAGATTGCCCCTGCCGTGGTCCTGGGAATCGGCATGCTCTTCTTCCCGGATTCACCGCGCTGGCTCCTCATGAAAGAGTTCGACGACGAGGCGCTCTCCGCTCTCTCCAGGCTGCGTCGGCAGGCCCGCGATAGCCCTGCTTTGCAGAACGAGTACCTCGAAATCCGAGCGTCCATCATGCTCGAGAATACTTTTGCCCGGGAGCATTTTCCCAATTTCTCAGGGTTCAGACTCCACGCTGCTCAGGTATGTCAGTAACCGTCCTGAAATCCCTCTTCTAACATATGACACAGTACCTCTCGTTCCTAACGAACTGGTCTCGCTTCAAACGCCTGGCCATCGGATGCTGCGTCATGTTCTTCCAGCAGTTCATGGGCTGCAACGGTATGAACGCGCCCCTGGTCTCGGACTCTCGTTGTCTAACAGAAGTTAGTACAGCAATAATCTACTACGCCCCCACGATCTTCGGCCAGCTCGGCCTAGACGGCACCACGACCTCCCTCCTCGCCACGGGCGTCTACGGCATCGTCAACTGCCTCAGCACCCTGCCCGCGCTCCTCTTCATCGACAAGGTCGGCCGCCGCGTCCTCCTGATGGCCGGGGCCACGGGCACCTGCATCTCCCTCGTTATCGTCGGGGCGATTGTCGGCGCGTATGGAACCAGCCTGGTGGAGCATAAGTCTGCGGGCTGGGCAGGGATCGCATTCATTTATATCTACGACGTCAACTTCTCATACTCTTTTGGTGCGCCCCGGAAGCCAGTTGTGGCGTAAAGCCCGAACTAACGAATGTGCCATGCAGCGCCCATCGGCTGGGTCCTCCCATCAGAGATATTCAACCTCTCCATCCGCTCCAAGGCCATCTCGATCACGACATCCGCAACCTGGATGTGCAATTTGTATGCCCCCCCCAGTCCCCCTAATACGCCATGTCCCCAGGATACTGACGTGTGTAGCATCATTGGCCTCGTCACGCCGGACATGCTCGACTCCATCACCTGGGGCACGTACATCTTCTTTGCGGCGTTCTGTCTCCTCGCGCTGGCGTTTACGTTCTTCGTTATCCCCGAGACAAGGGGGAAGGTATGCATGCATCTATCGTTTTGCTGCGCGCCTCGCCTCGTGCTTTGGTCGCAACGCTGGCTGACTTTGCTGGACAGACACTCGAAGACATGGATCTGATTTTCGGGGACACGGCCGCGCACGAGGAGAAGGAGCGTATTAAGCGGATTGAGGCTCAGTTGCGTGGGACGACGTTGGAGGGTGAGGTTGTGAAGCCGGGGGAGGAGTATGCTGAGGTTGTCTAGGGTAGTTGTAGTAGAGGCTGGATTAGGTTGGACTGAGGGTGGACGGGTGGCCAGAATGGTATTTGATATACATTGACTAAGGTGCTGTATATACAAAGAACAGCAGCAGACTCGACCTACTCTGTTCTATTTCTGACTTGAAACTCAATCTAATATCCAGTTGAATCAACTACCCTCAGGGATATCAATGTCAACCCACCGCCCCGGCCCAACACTCCGATACCACTCCGGCGGCACATACGGTGCCCGATACCGGTGGTCATACTCATCAATCACAACCCCGAACCCGAACTGGATCCGATGGGGCGGCAGGTCCCCGTCAAAGGGGTTCGGGCCGTCGCCGTACAGGAACTCGTGAAGGTCGTCGTCGACGCAGATAAACCGACTTGTTGTTTGTTGTTGCGTCGAGAAGCGGAAGCGTCGCCGCGGGGCATAGTCTGTCCTCTGTCCCGTGCCGCGGGTGATGGTGATGTCCTCCTTGACCGAGGCATACAGGCTGCGCCAGTCGCCGGCGTATATCTTTACGGTTTCGAGGTTGAGGTCGACGACGTGCGCGGGGAGGGCGCGGATGAATGTCAATAGATCGTCGTGGAGGACGAGTAGCCGACCTAGCGTGAGGGAGCGGAGGTGTGGCCAGGCGTGCGGGGACAGGTAGTCCGTTAGGCATGTTGCGTCTGTCTCCGTGTGGAAGTGCCGCACGTCGATATTTGTCTCCACTGTCGTGTACAGCGATAGCACCTCGAGTTGGGTGAGCTGTGCCAGAGCTCGTTTGAGCAGGCCGTTTCGGAGGAAGTCCCAGTCTTTCGATAATGAGGGCATGCGGAGCGACAGCTCCAGGCGCGTCAGCTGCACGGTCTGGAAGAGCTGGTACAGTGTGGCGTACGTGCTTGCCGGGCTCTCTGGATGCCAGAAGAGATTGTGGTTCACGCCCATGAGCTTCCGGCCTGGGTTGACGAGGAGCTCGGAAACATGGTGACGACCGCGGAGGTTGTTCAGTTCCTCGACGACGATGTTGAATCCCCGCCATCGCCAGCGAGAGCATTCGTCATATGGCGCGTCATCAAATGCGCTGTGTAAAGGAATCCAGTCCTCTGCATTGTATGCCCTGAAGCCATTCGGCAGGCAGCGCAGGAGTGGCGTGTCGTACTCGTGCAGGAAGGGGAACATGCGATGTGCGGTGGGTGTCACGATTACTCTTTCCAGCCGTGGGAAGGACAGTAAGCCCGCGCGAAAGAGCTCTCGATCGATCCCCGCGTTGATGATCTCGGTCTGTTCGGCTGCCAGACGTTTCGTGATCTCATCGTTTTCTCTCATACGGAGAGCATCTGCGTCCGGGACAGGGAACCAGCGCGAGAAGGCCTTGCCGGTTGCATCTTCCATGGTGTCAACAACCGTCTCTTGCTGGGGCATCCAAAACCAGTGGGCCGGTGTCGTCAGCGCACATTTATAGAGACTAGGATACAACTCGCGGAGTCTGGCCCTCTTCGCATCCTCTGACTCTGGCGCTGGTTCCCAGTCACACTCCACCACAAAATCACCGTGCATTGGAGGCATCCACTCCTCCTCGGAATCCGGGTCGCTATCAAGGTCGACGGCGGGGTGGTGCCTCTGCGGTGGTGGGTAAAACTTGGTATCATCCCAGACGAGCTCGCGCACCTCCTGGCGCCGGTGGTCGTCCGCGAGAATGGCGCGGAAGACCTCGATGTCCCTGTGGCAGGGTGACAGGAACACGCGCTTGATATGGAATGGGGCCTTTTTGTGGAGCGTCCGGCTGGTTAGCCGGAGGTTCTTCCGATCAGCGCCGGAAAGGTATTGACCGATGAGGTCGAAGAGCTCCGGCGGAAGACGGTCCATCTCCAGGCTTACAGAAGGTGCAAGAGCGACTCGCAGCCCTGGAGTGGAGGGTGGAGAGAATGGAGAGGTCGGGGTGGAGGCTTGGCGCCAAGAGCGAAGAACATCTGCCCAGGATTCCAGGCAGCGACTTTCCCTTGCGACGACCAGAGATGCCTCGACGGGTCGACAGATACAGTATGTCCCACCTACCTATTTAGAGGAATATTTACGCTAACGGGACAGGAATATGGTTCCGCCTCTTCAAAGGCTACCCACCTCGCACGCGATGGCCGTCCCATCCCCGGGGTCATCCCCGGCCCCAACATCGCGACGAAGACCCTGGCCTCCTGCGCAAGTTCCTCGAGAACGGCGCGACGACGATCGCCGCGCTGCTCATGGCCGGGGTCGCGGGGTACTCCTACCACGTGTTCTACAAGCGGCTCGTGCTGCAGAAGATCGACAACGCGTTCTCGCCCGGGTTCTCGTCGCTCGAGCTTGCAGCGCTCGCGCAGCACGGGTACACGTACACGCGGGACAGCGGAATCGACGTCCTCGATGATGAGGAGAAGAAGTTCCGCGTTGTGCGGCCCGAGCAGGCGCTTATTGATGCCGTTGTGCGCGGGTCCGTGAAGGGCCATTATTACCTGCTCTTTGGGGAGAAGGGGACGGGGAAGACCTCCATGCTGCTGGAGGCGATGCAGAAGGTCCATGGAGATGGGGTGGGGATGCTCGAGGCGCATGGGGATGTCGAGGTGTTCCGGCTGCGGCTGGGGAAGGCGCTGGACTACGAGTACCATGAGGATTATATCGGGGGCATGTTTAGTATTCGGGGCCCGAGGGACTCGACGCCGTTGCTGGATATTGAGCGCGCGCTGAATAAGTTGGAGAAGGTGGCGCTGCAGCGGAAGAAGGAGCGCGATCAGCCGTTGATCCTGATCATTAGCAATCTGCATTACCTGCCGGATAATACGGAGGGCCAGCACTTGATTGACCTGCTGCAGCAGCGCGCGGAGATGTGGGCGGCGAGCGGGCTGGTGACGCTTGTGTTTACGAGCGACCAGTACCGCACGACCGAGATGCTGCGGCTGCATGCGACACGGCTGCAGGTGCTGAATGTGCAGGATATCCCGAAGCCGCAGGCCGTGCAGTCGCTCAGGGCCTTCCGGCGTGACGCGTTCCAGGAGGACGTCCCCGCGAGCATTCTGGACCAGGTGTATGGCATGATCGGGGGGCGGCTGATCTTCCTCGACCAGGTTGCGCGGTCGAAGGATATGCTCAGGACGTGCCGTTCGATCTGCGAGAAGGAGAAGCGGTGGCTGCTGTGTAAGTGCTGGATTCTGGGGGCGGAGATGGACGACAAGGCCGAGGATCAGCAGGATCTTTCAGTAAGCGTGCCATATCCTTTTGAAAGAGTGCATGCTAATACTGAACAGTCTGGCGCAATGCTCCTGGGCAAAACGCTGGTGGAAATGGAACGAAACGCAGACAGAACGAACTACGTCTCTGGTCTTCCGGGCATCCCATTACACAAAGCGCAGGAACTGATGACGCGAGCCGACCTGATAAAAGGGCTGGACGAGATGAATATCATTGCAATCGACGCGGACGCGATTGTGCGGGCTGACTCCGTGCCCATGCAGAATGCGTTCCGTGCAATTTGCAACGAGCCTGGCTTTGAGGAGCACCTGAAGGCGACGCTTGAGCGGCTGGACGAGTTAGAGGGGCTGGGGAGGACGACCGAGCTGCGATTAAAGGACTTTATGGACGGCGAGTATGAGGTTCGGTTGCGGAAGGGGGAGAGGGGGGATGCATTTCTGTCTGTTCAAAAAGCGGAGTAGTTCAGTAATCTTGTACATATTTTGCATTCAGTGCTGTAGATAAAGAGCTTAGGGTTTGATCGAATTAGAACTCCTCAGGAGAGGTACCTTGTAAGACTGCGGGAGAAGACAACCAGGGTTGACGCTGGCCCTCTCTCTTATTTTTTTGCTTCCCTCTCTGTTTTCTGTTTCTCACACAGGCATAGTTAGTCTTATGACCTCATTTTCTTTGATAGAATAGTTCTCTACTTGAAGTTCTGTTCATTATGGAATCAATCTTAGTCTCCAGTAACCCCCCGCGAGAAAACACATGGTTTACAACTCCGAGGAAGAAACTTGAATGATCATACTTATACAGATTGTGCTTGGATTTGTTGATGTTCACTCCAAGCTCTCCCTACTTTCGTTGTACGTACCGCGAACAAGGTCCCCAACCTGTGGAATTTGTCTATCAAGATGGTGGTCGCTTTGTTTGTTGGTTCGTGGGTCCGAGCCTTCAATGACAGCTGTAGAGAGGTAGGTCATGCCGCAGCTCGCCCGGGTGTGGATCAAGATGAAGGGTAGAATTATAGCATGTATCCGGTAAAGGCCCATCTGTTGAGTGTGCCCCGGTCGTTTCAATGGAAGGAGATAGCCGAACCTCACTCTTCGATGATGATTAGCAGTGTGGACATTAATGCAGGGGATGGAGTGGTACACTGGCCCGGCTGCTCTTTTCGACAAGAGACCCTGGTCTGACCTCTCGGTGTCTGGGCGGTAGTATTCGCGAGGATGCTGAAATTGTCAGTGCTCTCGAGCGGCTCGCCAGAGGAATTACAACCCACGGATTTGGCATTATCTCCGTTAACAGACATGAACTCTCTCCAGGACGTAAGATCCTCATCAAAAGTGTCGCATAAATGGGAGTTGAACACGATCCTACCGACCTGGCAACGGAAATTAAAGAACCAGCGCTGTACCCCGAGCTTGGTACTCGAGAATTTTGTCTCTCTGACAGGGGACGGAGGAGGCGTGGGTGGCAGACTAGAAACGCGGGCGCCTGGCTTGCTGGCCAGGCTGCCCAACAACTGGGGAAGGCCGCTAAACCAAGGCATGTCATATGAAGTGTGCAAGAGAGAGTCTGTGCTAAATTGTGGTGTTTATCTAGGAACCAGCCTGCATCTTTATAGATCATGTTTGGAGCTCAGAGTTGCGGACCATTGACCAGGCGAAGAGCCAATCACTTAACTCACACCAACACCCAGCCACAGCCTGGTTGTGGTTTAATTGGCTGCTTTGGCCAGAGCGGACCGCATAGACGTCTGGAATCCTGCTGCCATGCAGAATATCCCTGGAATTCCCTCAGTTTCAGACTCGCGAATTTCGCTGAAGAACGCACATGCGGATTTCCTCCTCTTCCTGGCTTTACCGGAGCCGAGACTTTACTCGGTCAATATGTCTAGCGTCATCTCAAAGCTGCAATCTATGATTCAGAAGGTTGAGACTGGGAAAGACGGTAGGCCCTGGCGGGTGGCAGGGACGGGCCTGGGTTGGGAAAGACGGTCACCACCCTCTCGATGAATGACAAGAGATAAGGTCACTAACCATGAAGCTTAGGTACCCAGGTTGCCACTTGCCTCGTTCAAGATGTCGAGGTCTCCAAAAATTCGAGAGACGTGCTCTTGCAGCAAACAAGAGAGGATTATCTTGTCCCATGCTTTCCAAGGCTCTACCTGTGCAGGTGAGGGGCAGCTTGACTAATTAACAAAAGCAAATATAACTAGTCCAAGACTCTGGTTGGCTCGTGAAGGATTGGATGGAGTGGTCAACGTACCCTTCCTCTTATTCAGATGATTAAGCGCGTAAATCTATGAGTAGTACTGTTGAACGATACTGGATTGAAGAAAGATCCCACCCAGGATCCAAGGAGAGACACTTGCATGCGATATCTCGACGGCCACATCAGCGTGAGAGTCAGTAATGTCTGTGATGGCGAGTCAAGTCTGGGCGTGTGAAATGAATGATAGAAGATTGACAGTGGCAAATTGTATTTCCGTATTCTGTCCAAGGACTTCAGCGATGGCCTCTTCATGGCAAGAATCGGGCCTATAATGGATCATTTCGGCTCACGGGGCAACTCTGCGGCCCGGCTTGACACCCGAACGAACCTGATGCGTGCGTACAGGATGTAGCAATTATCTCCCGGTCGAACCTCCCGTTTTACCAAAGCATCCTTCTCGCTGAAAGGGCCAGCTAGGTGCTTCCCGGTCTCATCCAGAATATTGCACGAGACCCCTTCAAATTCCATTATCATGTGCTCCTTGATCTTGAATACGTTACCAGATATTTTTTCCCACTCCCCCTGCAAAGCCTTGTCTCCAATCATTGGCACGCTGATTCCGGAGCCTGGTGGTCAGATCGGATCTGCGGATGTCTCGCGTGCGTTACGTTATACTATATGATCCAACATTTATTATTATCAAGACTATGTTTCTGGAGCAACATATTTTTACCTTCGAGGAGGAATCCGTAGAAAGTGTTCGTGTTGATGTGCTTCTTTATCCTTGGGCGAAGGCGCGACGTTGAGTGCATGTCGTGATTGATGCCCAACATGACATCGGCGAAACGGAGCGGAATTTTACTGTACATGATCACCTGACGCCTGGTCCGACCTAACGTCTCCCAGGCTGCCCTGGCTCACCCGTGCACGCACAAGTTTGCCGTATATATACATCGGAATCGTGGTCAACAGGAGTGTCAGGTGAAGGCCTGCGACGATCAAGAAGGTATCCCGCGGTCCAGCTGCCTTCACCCAGTCGACAACAAAAAGAGAGAATGCCAGTCCATGGGAATCTATCACCAGGTTAGCACGGCTACGGTTGAGGGGGTAGACTTAGGCTCACTCTTGATGATGCTGAACACGACTTGGGCTTGGATGGCCGACGACTTGTGGCAATCCAAGCAGTATGTAACGGCAACGGTGCTCCCAAGAATACACCCGAAATAAATAAGGCCGAAGCACGTCGTTGGGACGATCCAGTGGTCGTGGCTCTCAATACCCCAGCCATACCCGGCGAACCCGGCGGCGGTGGCAATGACGACTGGAAGCATCATGATGAGCCTCGACTCGGGCTCGTAGACACCATTATTGCGGTATGCGCTCACGCGGGCGACGATGTCAGAAACTTTGCCCCCCACTACGCTCCCCAGCAATGTCCCAAGAAGCGGGGAGATGTAGAGCAGCCCCGTCTGGACGGGTGTGAATCCGTACCCGTTGACAGATTGGAAAAGATGCGAAATTGTCTCTGCAAGAACTGCCAGCCAGCCGAGAGACAGCGCGTATATGGCCGCTGACCAGAGGAGAGGGAGGGATTTGAAGAGGAGGATTGGTTGATATGCGAGACAAAGCCACCCGGTTTGACTCAATCGTCCGTTCCACGCGCACAACGTCTGAGTGAAGCGCAGAGGAGGCGAGATGCGGAGATCGTCCGTGTACACTTCTCCCGGGTTGCGGGTGGTGAGGATTCCAGGATTCTCAGACCGCGCCCAGTATGTCTCGCGAGCAAAGACAAAGATGAATCCCAGGCAAAGCACTGAGGCTATCACGCTGAGCCTATTCTGACTTAGCACGGAGAACCCCACGGAGAGAGGAACATACCACATAACCCAGCGCCATCCTACTCCTTGAATGACACCGGCCCCAATCAACGGCGCTAAACTCTTCCCCGCGGCGATAAGGGACATGTAAATACCAAGTCTGAACCCACGTTCCTGGGGTTGGTATATCTCGGACACCGTAACAGAGACTAAGAACTCGCCCGGACTGGCGGCGATACCCTGTACTAAGCGGGCTAGGATGAGGCTAGCATAGGACGGACTTGCAGCTGCCCACGCGGACGATGCAATGAGGAGAACGGCTGCGCCCAGATAAACTGGCCGTCGCCCATAGAGTGTTGCAGTTGGGCACCAAACGACAGCGCCGACGCCCAGACCAAGCATGTAAATACCAATAGTAAACGAGACTTTTTGAAGTCCAACACCGAATTCGTCCGAAATCTCTGGGAACCCGGTGGCGAGGATTGGAGTTAAGGCGGCGGCAAGGAAGCTGTTGATACCAACTGCCAGAAGGACGGCGTCCTTTCGCCATGCTGGCCATTTGAGGGGGTCATTTGGAGATGCTGCGTCTGGTTGAGTGGGTGTTGCTTCCTGGTCCACCTGGAGCTTCCACTGGCGCCAATCACGGCTGGACTCTCCATGAGTGAACCAAATCTGTGTACCTGCTACGGGGTAAGGAAGGCGTCTCGCTCTTGGGAGGTAGGCATACCTGGGGGTTGTGTGACAGCCTTCTCGGTCACGTCGGGAGAGTTCTTGGTCTCCATGAAGGAATTGTATTTGTGAAGACACGTTCTGAGAAACGATAGTGTAGATCTTGCCAAACGAAGCGATCTATATATACCGAATCCGAGACTGTGAGGACGAGAATTTGCGCACATTCAGAACTGCGACATTCCTATTTCTTGCGGTCTGGACCAAGGCCGGAGCACACTCATTACCGCAGCATCTTGTAGCGTTACATGGCCCAAAATGCCTCACAGTTAATGTAGATGCAATGAGTACCAGGTGGACGCCCCCAGGGTCCCTGTTCGGCGTCCGCATTAGGCTGCGAAGAAACAAAGTAGGCGTTCACAGTGCTATCGGGATGCAAGCTGGCAAGCCACATAGAGTATATTAGCAGGTGAATATTCAGAACGGTTCAAAGCTGCCGCGCAAGGAATTTCAAGGAAGGAGGTGGCGCTGTGCCCTGGCTTCTGCTGCATGGACGTGGTACAGAATTTGATTCGAAGATTCGGAGAGTTAGCCACGTAGTACACGATTATCGGGTTTGCTAGATCAAGATCCTGGTAGCATATACAAGCCTTTGCCAGAGGAATGGGCTGGAGCCCGGTGCCTGGACGTTGGGGGGGGCGCCGACATTTCTGCCGACTAGTCGAACTCGGGTTGGCACATCGAGGGATGAAATGGTGATCCGGGACCAGGCGGCCCCTTGCGTGGACGATGCTTCCGCCCCTAATTGCTCCTAGAATTGGCATGGCCAGGCGGCCCTCTGTGATTGGGAGGGTTAGAATGCATGGTCGAAAGAACCAATGGGCTTTACTCGAGGAGGGCTGCCCAACACTCGGGGAAGCTGCGATGGCGAGGAACCGGCTCCTTCCTGTCGGCCCTGGGAGTGGATGGATATCGGAAGGAACGACTGACTGATTGCTGCTCTCTCTCCCCCCTACTGAGGGGATGTTTTCTGGCCTTTTGTGTAGCGCTCTTACGACGCGGACTGCCATCGTCGGTGCATACCTAGTCGCTTTCCCAGGATGGCTCCTGATTTTACCCATCTAGAGGCCTTAAGCTTTTTGGTGTAACACGGCACAGTCTGCTGAATGGAGGACCACATACCTCATGCCTTCTAGAACGATGCACTGGCATTTTAAACCACCCTATGCATATCGGAGATGTAACCCCAATGAGCAACAGTACTGATCTACACATCGCCCAAAAACAGCTGCTCGGCAACTCGGGTGCAGTTCTCCCCCCACATTAACGAATATCGGCTCCGCATTGATCGACTCTCGGGGTAAGAAGCACCGAGATGTTGTCCACAATTCCGATCAGGAGGGGAGCTTTATAAACTTGTGGCTGTCAATGTGAGGAGGGTGGGACCGTGTCTCAACCCTTGAAAAATGCGCCACCTGTGGACAGCATTACGGGTTTTGCTGGCCTTATTGGCTGGAGTCTCCAACAGGTATGGACACGCGGAGTGGACAATTCACGACTGACGTGGAGTAGTGAAGTGATTGTGTATCCACGATATTACCAACAATCGCGGAGGCATCGTGAGCTCTACAAAAATGGCTCGACCTGCGTGACGCTCTCACCATCCAGCCCTGTTGTGACCCTCGACTACGAGACGGAAGTCGGCGGATATCCATTCTTGCATGCCACCTCTCTATCCGGCCCCGTGCAAGTGGAAGCGAAATATTCTGAAGCGAGGGATGGTCTAGACGCGCCCTATGGGGATGGTCCATGGGTGTTCTCCAATGGTCTGTCCAACTCATTTCGCGTTGAGACATTCAACATCACCCAGCCCGGCTCAGTTGAATCTTTCTTTCAGCAAGGGGGCCAGCGATGGCAAAGCCTCCGTCTCCTTAATGGCGATAGAAGTGTTCGCATGTGCTCCGTGGGTATTCGGTCTCTGAATGACCGGACGCCGGTGAAAGAGCTTCCGGGGTACTTTGAGAGCTCCAACCCGCTGTATAACGAGATCTGGTCACTTGGTCCTCGCACGGTGCAGCAAGCATGCATCGCCAAAGGTGCGGCACCTACAACGTGGGAGGTTACTCCCCTAGGGGTCTTGCTGCGCGGACAGCAGTCTGCCCAGTCTGCTCTGGGGACCGAGTACGCGAACTATACCCTGGCCTTTGACACGAAGATTGTGCGCGGAGGAACGGGCTGGAGAGTTGCTACTTCAATCAATGGATATGGTCTCTCGCTATCTCTGAGTAGCAACTATCCTGCGCAGTCAACACTTCTCAACACGAACCGAAGTCTTTTGCCTCCCAATACCCTAGCTGTAGGCTATGGGTGGAATCTGGTAAACCAGACATCGCTCACGAGCGGCCGAGTATCATACTTCCCACTTTCACTTGATGTGAAGGAAAACGAGTGGATGCGCATCGCAACAAGCATTGAAGAAACGGGTTACAGGATATTCATCAATGACCAACCGTCGATAACAATACCATTGAGCGAGCTGCAGATCATCCCTGAGCAACGATTCGGGACTGACAACGTCTACACCGGCACATGGGGGTTCGGCCCATACCAGGACCAAATAGCTTACGTGAAGAATGTCGAGGTCCGGGCAAGAAATGGCACTATCCTCTATCACAATGCCATGACCAGCGAGTCTATACTTGGGGAGTATGGCATCATGGACAATCAAGAGTCCGTATGTTTGGACGGTGCAAAGCGCGACCGGCTCGTCTGGTCTGGGGATTTCGTGCATACCCATCGCATTGTCAGTGCCAGTACAGGCCGTGTCGACTTTATCAAGGGCACATTACGCTATATCCTGGACCGACAGGAGTCATCTGGCCCCATGGCTGGGTTGTTTACGATGTCACCCGCCATGGGGCAGCCAACTGAATATACTTCGATATACAAGGCGTACGGTCTTCTCGACTACCAAATGCACATTCTCAACAGCTTCGCGCGGTACTATCTCGAGTCTGCGGACGAGAGGTTCCTCCAACAGTACTGGCCAAAAGTGAAGACTGGCGTTGAAGCCATTCTGCCGCTTGTTGATAGCTCAACGGGCCTTGCTTCCCTATCTATACCTGGCGTTTTCTTCCTTGGGGATGAAAATGGAACTGCTGCATCTGCTTTGTTTGCTTATACTATGGATCGCATGGCCAAACTAGCCGAGATCATGGAAGAATCCGATGCAGCTGCGCACTGGAGCGACGTCGCTCGTGGCCTATCGCTCGCCATCAACAAACAGCTCTGGAATAGCGAGTTAGGCACGTATAGCTCCAGTCTGGCGTCGCCGAACGCGACCTCGTTCATTGGAACCGCATGGGCTATTCTATCTAACACGCCAAATACATCTCAAGCAGCTTCCTCAATTAGGGCTCTTTCCTCTCTTCGCCTAGGAATTGGGTACAAGCTTACATCTGACGTCTCTGATTCCGACCCCTCGACGAATATCTCCCCCAACCTATCTGGATTTCTTCTAGAAGCGCTGTTCGCGTACTCTCGAGACAATCCGTATAATAACAGCCACTCCGAAGCCGTCGATGTGTTGCTAAACGGTCTCTGGGCTGCAATGGTTACCCAGGATGAATACTATTCCGGCACGTCCTGGGAATATGTATACCCCGACGGACGACCAGGACTCGACCTCTTTACCTCACACGCTCATCCGTGGGGAGGGGCGCCAACATATGTGTTTACCGAATATATACTTGGAATTCAGCCGACTGCTCCAGGTTTTACCAAATGGTCGTTCCGACCCACGCTCGCACATACGGGACTTAACTGGGCCAAGGGGAGAGTCCCGACTCCACACGGAACTATCGAGGCCAGTTGGAAGGTTGAGAGAAATGGCCGGGTCGTTTCTACGACGGCTTGCAGTCCTAAGGGTACATGGGGAACCCTGAGTCTTCCTTTGGCGGCGAGAGAGTGTCGCCTGAACGATACGGTGGTGACTCGGAATTGCGACAGGGATGGGGTCCTTATTCCTATTGAGGATGGAAAGTGCTCGGTTATTAGTATTTTGTTATCTCGGCCGGTTTCCACTTCGACTTAAAGGACATATCTCATGGCATGCTCATATGATGGGGATGATACATAGACTCTGATGATGACAGTGATTCACACTCTGGAAACAGAATGTGACCCAGGCCGAGAAGAGGAATGGTTGGGTAATTGGGAATGATTCTCAGCAATAATCTCAAACATGTTCTACTGGATTAAGCAAGTGTTTCAGGATGGGGCGTGGATGGGCTATTAGGAAGACCCGGTGGCAAGTCGTGTGACTAGTAGCTTTTTTGCATTTTGGTCAATTGCCAAACACTAGGTAGAGATAAATTTCTGCATATGTTACCATGTTGGTGAATATTAGATTTAGGTCCTCCAATCCTTCCAAAGGTTGGAACCTAAGGGAATTCTTGAGGGAATGAAGAAGATATAAGTTATTAGAGTCAAACAAAATATTGTTAATGTGTGGCTCTCTGAGCTTGTAGTATTTGCTGTTCTTCAGGTCTTCCCAGCACTAGTCAGAGTTTAGCTGGAATGCGCGGACGTTATATTGCATGAGCTCATTTCCAGAGTTCCGCGCAGCCCCTTCTACTGCATCCTCCTGGATAACTGTTTTCATGGGAGTAAATGTTGCTGACAGGTACAAGACGCGGCCACACAAAAGCCAAATCCGTCGTAACTCAAACATCGTCCCCCCTCGCTCTCACAGACGTCTTAATCCGCGGCTCGGACGGAGCGATGATTGACACGCGCAAATGAAATCAGGCAATAGCCTAAGCAATTCCTTTTACGATTATGATTGGGATACGTGGCTTGTTTGTAACGAATATTATATTTAGGGCCTTGATACACAACTGGAATGCAGACTTTTATTCTGACCAAGTAACATTCGCTACATGGGCACCAACCCACATCGGCACATAATCAGACACAGCATACCATGGTGCCTTTTGCATTCCGGACCAAATAAGCTTGCCGTTAATCTTCAATCCTTCGAAGCTGACAAATTCAATTTGTGAATTCTTGTCGTAACCTGACAAGATAGAGAGATTGCTTTCTGAGCCGTTGTATTCGACATTTCGCACCATAATATTCGACAAGGTCCCGCCAGCATAGGAGTCATACTTGGGATTGTATGCCACTTTAAAGCTGAACAGCATGCCCAGGCGGAAATTTTCGACATGAATATTGCTGAAAAGCACATTTTTCACAATATTGCCGTTGCTAGCAGTCATGGCCATACAACCCTGGTAGAAGGTTTGGGGCTCGTGCTGATCGAGAATGTCGATGTTGTCGAACGTCACGTCCGACATTGTCTCGTTTCCTCCAAAGCCGCCCACATTGAGGGGATGTGCCACATCCGCCCACACAGTCGAGTCCCGGACGGTGATGTTCTGGCTATCGCCGCTGTAGCCGGACGATGCAAGATAGAAGGCCAAAGAATCATCGGCGGTTCGCATGAACAATCTCTCGTAAATGATGTTGTGGCTGCACCACGTGTCGATGCCATCGCCCCACTGGCCAGAGCTGATGACCCGAAGGTTGCGGACCAAAACATTGCGGCTAGAGCCGACGCCGACAGATGCGTGGAGGGGGCTGAGAACGGTAGGGCCGTCGACGACGATGTTGTTGGAAAAACTCACATTCACGGCATTAAGGGTGCTCCCATAGATAACGCCATGTCCGACAAGGCGAGCGTTGTCGGCGTGGAGGAATAAGAACGATCCCTGGATGACGGCGCCTGGGGCGAGGTACACAGTCTCTCCGGATGATATTTTGTATGTCTCGGTGAGTTTATGGTAACCAGGGCCGAACGAGGTGATGGCTTTGTTTTCCTCCTGTTGAGGGGCACCGGTGTCCATTCTGTTAAGAAAGAGGTGGAGGACCTGGAAAACATCACCGTTGACTTCAACAACCAGGTTCGTAGGCTCCGCGAGTGTCAGCAGAATGGCGCGCCCATCGAGCTTCCACGGAATGTCATAAGACAAGGGCCGGATTCTAACGGAGTCGACAGTGGGGAAAACATCCCGGCTAGGCTCAATACTGAGGTTGACGACACCATCAAAGTCAAATGTTCCGACGCTTGAGTTATGATATATTGCTGCACCAGTCGTCACATTGGCTACCATGACGCGGGTCCAGTACAGCTCGACTGGTTGCCATTGCGTGTCGCCGTCTGCGCGAACATTCACAGTGTAGTGATTAGACTGAGCGATAGGGCTGGGGACTGAAGGCACCAATAGGCTTCCAGGTTTCTGGGACTCAGTTGCCGCGGCATTTGCGGTGATTGGAAAAAAGTTGACAAGACAAAGTGCAGCAACAGCGGCTCGACCTACAGACTTCAAAGACTTGGCCATTTTTCCCACTGGAACTAGAAGCTCAGAGATGCTTCACTCGTATGAAATAAGTCAGGTGTGGGAAGGGAGCTCTCTGACTATAAAATAGGAGATCGAATATCCCTCCTACTGGAACAACGTTCCAAAAACAAAATTTAACCTGCGGGGGAAGTCGCGGACCGACACCCGCTGCGTTACAAGCGCGATGGTCTCCATGAGTTTACCTGGCACCGCACGGGGGTAGTCCTGGGCCGACATTGGCAGCGTTTTGTCCTGAAGTAAGAGCGATCTATCTCCGTGCATTGGGCCGAGATTCTTGATACTGGAAAGTTCGTTCGTGCTGTACAGCAAAAGGAAGCTTGATCATTGTCATCCCAGAGGAATACAAAGGAGCCAAATACATAACTTTACTGTAAAACTAGAGAATTGTCCACAATGGCTAGGAGTTGCTTAGATTATACTTTGTACTATGGCAGAAGTCGAGCATGTTTCTATCCATGTGCGAGTTTCCACTAGGTGCGTCCCTGGCGTAACTGTTCTGTGGCATATCAATATAGTAGAAGGCATGACTCAAATTCCAAATGGCAAAGGAAGACCCCCCCGGGTATCATGGCAATTACACACAAAAGGAACAAGGCAGATATATCCGAATTACTCGATACAACCAGGGCTCCAACGAATGAATCATGGCAATCTTGATACAGACTCCTCGAAAGACAAGCGCACGATATGAGGAGTAGGAACAACAATTATTCTTGAAAAAGAAGGATATCAGGCAGTCGCCAACTATCTGTTATGCAGAAATAATGGCTGGAATTGCCAGCATCCTCGTCGATAGTAATGAAACAGAAACGGGAGAGCGACTTTTGTAGGCTCAGGCCTGGTACTGAAGATAAGCACGCGAGTTGATGAGCTAGTGCGTGTCAAGGAATAAGATTCTTCAATCTGTAATCGGAATAAATAAACCAAGTCGATCTATCTCGAAACCAGCCCCAAATCCAGCAACATATTCCCCAGCAAGAGGAAGTAATAGTCCGCATACACCAGACCGTGGTCTGCCCAGCGCCGCGACGCAAACTCATAGTTGCAGACGGTTGCGGCGTCGAGAATTGTGTCTGGACATTTCGACAAAGTGGTGGATGCCCCCTTGATCCCTTCTTTTGCTGGGACGGTCAAAATACCTGGTTGCTTTGCGGGTTCATTGTCCGGGAAAGTAGGAAGGTCCGTCCCCGTCTGGTCAACGTCAAACCGAGCCGGCGACGGATTGATAAACTTCGAGACCGTTCCATCCAGAATGCGCAACGCGCTCTCTAAATAATGCCGCGCCGCCTTCCCATCAGTATCCTTGAGAGCTTTGTACAACAGAACCAACCCACAACACGCCACCATCCCCGCCGACGTATCCCTTGGACAAGACGCATCAACTGGAGCATCAAAATCCCAGTACGGCACTGCGTCTTCCGGCAGGTGCTCAAGGAAGTAATCAGACAGTTCTCTCGCAGTCTGCAAAAATGACTCGTCCTTCGTCCACTCGTATGTCTGCATAAACCCTAACATCCCCCAACTCTGCCCTCGGCTCCAGCAGCTGTCGTCGCTGTATCCCTGATGTGTGAACTTGGCCTTGACCCGACCATCGCTGTGATAATTAACCACGTGGCAGGTACTCTTGTCAGCCCGGATATGGTGCTTCTGCGTCGTCCGCGCATGCGCGACCGCGATGTCGTAGAGCGAGGCATCCCCCGTATCGCGTGCAACCCAGAACAACAAATCTAGATTAAGCATATTGTCAATGATCACCAGAAAATCCGTACTCGGATCCGCAAACGAATACCGTTTCGTATGACACACATCCCAACTCCTCAGCGACTGCACTCGCTCATCAAACCGACTCGCCAACGAATGCGCCGCCAGAACGAGACTACCAAATGACTGCGGATCACGATAAAGCTCCCACGCCTTAATCGCCCACGGAGCAATCATGAACCCAACATCGTGTGTATCCCGCTTCGCGGCGTTCTGGTGCAGGTTCGCCGTCCACCACTGGCAGAGGTGTAGGAGGAGGAGACGGTGCGGGAGCGGCGTTCCGCTATCGCGGTTGTAGAAGGCTGGATAGAGGATTTGGCGTTCAAGGAGGAGATACAGAGACCCAGGGAAGAAGCCGGATGTCCAGAAGTCGAGGGCTCGGTAGACGTATGTTTTGTCCCTACCCGTGTACTCGGGAAAGAGCGTTGGTGGGTGGACGGACCCAAGGGCTTTGCGGGCGACGGTCCAGATTTTGAGAACGTTCGATTCGGCGTATAACGCGTTGGCCAGAGACTGGGGGATGGTTTCGTTTGGAGTGTGGGATATCGTTCTCGCGCGCTTGGAGCGGGCGTGCGAACTCGTGTGGGCGTGACCGTTAGCCACTACGGGCTCCCCAAGTGTGCGCTTCGCAGCCATTCGCACTCGGGGTCATCTAGATGAAAACAGAAGATCCCCGTGCGGAGATGTTAAACAGAGTTTCCTCACTAACGGATCAAACCGTATTGAGTTGGCCCTATCCAACCCGTTTAATATAGACTTGCAGCAATAGCAACGCCAGCGCAGCGCCGCCGGGGGAATCGGCGGAGGCCCTCCGGCGTGCCGGGGTGCCTCTCCAACGCCCGCAAACCGGACGATCGCCGGAGACTTGCCGCGTTGCTCTTGCTGCATCGCGAGACCGACCGAACCACATCCCGCATCTCCTCAAGACTGCTACAGCTGGTGGTTAAAACCATGGGCTGCATCCCCGGGATTCTGTTCCCCAGATATCAACACCCAAGAATCAACGGTTTTGCTTCCAAAACAAGATGGCTGATATTGCTGACGCCCGCAAGACGGGCTCTGCCTCCTTACACAATGAGCATGCTGGCATCGAGCCCGAGAAGGGCCTGGGCCGCCAGGCGGCTGATGATGAGACTGCAGCATATGCTGCTGGCAGTCCGGTTGCTATTGACAAGGCTACAAACCGCAGGCTGTTCTGGCAGATCACTAGGAGGATTCTTGTTTGCATGCTTGGGGTACGGCTTCTTTCCTTCTCCTCCGGGCGGTTTCGCATATCTTTACTGACGATACCAGACGTACTTTTGTCAATCGCTCGACAAAGGCACGCTTGGGTTTAGTTCGATTATGGGTATCCAGGAGGATGCAGGTCTGGATGGGAACAAGTACAACTGGCTGGGTCAGTTTCCTGGCCTTTTCTTGGGGGTCTTGCTGACTTTTTCAGGAACGATCCTCTACATCGGTGTCTTGGTGGGCGAATACCCGACCAACTTCCTTCTCCAGAAGCTCCCCGTCGCAAAATACCTCGCTGGAAAGTCAGTAGATATACCCCTTCGGAATTCAATCTCGACTGACAATGGGTAGCGTTTTTCTCTGGGGAGTTGTCATCATGGTACGCACAACCATCAACAGCTCAAAGCTGATGATCCTCACGGTTTCCAGTGCAGTGCGGCTGCTACCAATTTTCCGGGCCTGATGGCCGTTCGATTCCTCCTAGGGTCCGTTCTTGATATGTTTCCTGCTTTATTGTGTGCTTACTGGTGAACCAGTGTCTTTGAATCCTGCGTCCAGCCCGCCTTTATCATCATGACAGCCATGTGGTTTACCCGTGAGGAGCAGACCATCCTAACGAGCCTCTGGTATTGCAGTACGTCTCCCACGCCAACCTTAATTCAAGCACGAACTAACAGCCCAGTGACTGGCGTCCAACTCATGGTCCACTTTCCATCCCTCCCCCTCCGTCCCTTCGAAACTAACATGACCAGATCGGCGGCATCCTGGCCTGGGGCACAAGCCATTACATCGGCCACCACATAAAATCGTGGCAACTGCTCTTCCTCGTGCTGGGCGCCGCAACCTGCGCCTGGGGCCTGTTCCTGGGCTGGTACCTCCCCGACAGCCCGATGAAAGCGAAATGCTTCAGCGAAGAGGACAAGCGGCTCATGGTCGAGCGCGTGCGCGTAAACGACACCGGGATCCAAAACAAGCAGTTCAAAAAGTACCAGCTCCACGAAGCGCTCACAGATCCGATCGTGTGGCTGTATGTTCTTCTGCAGCTGTGCAGTACGCTAATTATCGGGGGTCTTGGTGTGTTTTCGAATATCATCATCAAGAGCTTTGGGTTCACGACACTGCAGACGCAATTGTTGAATATTGCCCAGGGTGCGGTTACAATTGCGGTTATGGTGGGGGGCGCGAGTTTGGCGACTTGGTCGAGGAGGACAGTTTTTGTTATGCATTTGTGGACTTTGTACGTCCTTCCTCTTACATCCTTCAAGTTTCCCCTCCCCCGGATCCCTTCCTCCTCCGTTCCCCCGGGCCGCTTCGTGAACCTAACAAAGTCGGACAGCCCCGCCATCGCCGGCACAGCCGTAATCTACTCCATCTCACCCACCCCTAGCACACGCGTCGGTCTCCTCATCGCTTTCTACTGCACCCAATTCATCCTGGCCGAGGGGAACCTTCTCTTCTCACTGATTTCGCGAAACGTCGCGGGTCAAACGAAGAAATCAACCGTGCTCGCTTTAACATTCATTGCGTGGGCGGCCGGAAATGCAACTGCTCCTCAGGTACGTCGTTTACCCCCTATAGTCCCTGCTTCTATCCTTGCGTTTTCTCTCATGTCAGTTTAGTCCTTGGATTATGCTAACCCGCGAGTTTGTGGGCGGGTGATGACAGATCTTCCAATCCTCCGACGCCCCGCGTTACGCAAAAGGGTTCACGGCGCATTTTTGTCTCTACGGCCTGTTTAATGTGCTACTTGTTGCGATTCGGCTGCTCTACATTTGGCGTAACAGGCAGAAGCGTTCAGTAAGGGGAGAAGGAGAGAGGGACCATGCGAATGCGTTTTTGGATCTCACGGATAGAGAGAATGTGGATTTTCAGGTGAGTTTTTTTTTTTTTTTTTTTTTTTTTTTCCTGCATTTCAGGTTGTCGACTGCGTTGAGGAGCATTCGAAGGTATGGTGCTAATTGGGTAAATAGTATGTCTACTAGGACCATTCGTGGTGGGGAGGCAAGGAAGGGAGCAGAATCAGGTATTTATTATAGCGGAGTGAGTCTGGGGTCTCTTATGGATGAATTTGATTTGGAAGCGAATCTAATGTTGATGGCTCCATATATGTACTTTATATATGTTACCGCGTTGGTAGCTGTTTTTCAGGATCACCGATGATTGTAAGCGCACCCAGTCATTATTGCACTTCATCATGCCTGTCACGACATATACATGTACAGATCGATGGATGACATGCTCCATGGGAAACTTAGCTTCCGACCCCACCAGGAGCAGCGTCCTCCACAACCCCGCCAAACCGACTTATGCGTTGCCCGGGACTCAGCGCTTCGGCGGAGGCGGGAGAGCCACTTGTAGGACCGTTCACGTTTCCGTTGGCGGTCCTGTACCCATCTTGCACGGGCACAGCTGCTGGGACCCGCGGATAGAATGAGGAATCAGGCATTCCGCTCCATCCATTTGTGTCTTGATCCCTCATACCAGGCGTCCCGAGCTGGAGATTGAAGGGGTCTATGTCTGTATCTGCGAACGGGGCGAAGTTCTGCTGGAAGGAGAGTGGGAGTGGAGGAAAGGCGAGCGTGAGTGCAGGGTCGGGAGTTAAGGTGAATGCAGGTGGGTGTTGTAAGTTCGTCAAGTCGTTGTTGGGGTGCGCGCTTGGATGCATGGATGGGCCTGCGGTTGCGGTTGCGATTGGCATGCAGGTGGTTGCGCCGCCCGGTCCCCGGCCTTGTGGATGCGCGGGCGCGTCTGTCGAATTCGAATTCTGTGAAGCGGATGCGACATCCTCGGTCCCCGAGTAAACTGTCTGCCGAATATCGAGACTCAGACTTCCCCGGGGGAGCGGAGAGACATTATCGCGTGCTTGCACGAGCCGCTTGGCGAAGACAGATGCCAGATTTTCCGTTTCTGGCCCATTCACCTCCCTGGGCCCCGTCCACCGTCCCGAAATCTCAAAAAGACTCGCAATCAGTGTATCCAGCGCGCCGGGAATCGGAACCCCGTTATACTTCGAATGCGCAAGCAACATGCGGCCGGCAATGAATAAGCAAAACGAAAATTGCGGGTTCGTAAGCATGGATGAGCACAGGAGAAACTGTTGCCCGATCACGGAGATTTCCGTCGCGGCTTCGATGCAGGTTTCTGCGGAGGAGGACGATGGGAGCCTCACTGGGGAGGACTTCCAATGGTGTGGGGGGTAGGCGATGGCTTGGTGGAGGAGAATCACGGCGGTGTTGTGCGTTATATGGGCGAGAGTGAGGTTGGAGTCCATGATGCCGTCGGCGTTGAGTGTGGAGGCTTCGCGCCATTTGGGAGGGAGGAAGAGTTTCCATCTGTATCTTCGGGGTCAGTGCGATCTTTCTCGCTTTCGAAAGCACGAGGTTGCCCATGCGATAGCAGGGAGTTTG